>NC_056741.1:540472628-540582628 GCF_019279795.1 Protopterus annectens
TGACCTTAGAGCCTTCTCTGACTACTGCTTGCAGCTGATTGTGGCAACTAGTGGTTTATGCTGGGGGATGACTGTTTCACTGGGGATGACTTTGCAATCATGGATTCTACCCCAGTGCCTTTTCCTTACTAGAAGGAACTCTACCCGAGTTACATGTTGACTAGTCTTGTATGTGATCTTGTGACTGTCTCTCTTTCTGAACCATGTGTTGGCTACTATCAAGCCATTTGCTAGACAGAAGTCTAGAATGGCTTCTCCTTCTTTATTCCTGTTGCCTCACCCATGTGAACCCAGGCAGTCCTCATAGCCTGTTCTGTCTGTCCTGATATGTGCATTCAGGTCACCCATTATCAACACCAGTTTATGTTGTCCTGCTTTACCTAGTAGGTCCTGCAAATGCTGTCTGAATACATTCTTTTCCTCACTATCACAATCCTGCTGTGGGGCATAGGCTGAGATTATGAGTACTGCCCTATCATTACACTGGAGTCTGACTGCCATGAGTCTGTCATTAATTCTGATGATACCTCTTACTGCCTTCTGAAGCCTCTCTCTCACCACAATTCCTACACCATTTTTAGCCTGCCCTTCACCTAAGTAGTAGACTTTGGATCCCAAGCCAAGTGGCTTTGCTGCACTGCTTTTCCATCTTGTCTCTTGGATACATAGGATGTCCAGCCTTCTCCATATCATCATGTCATCCACTTCCAAGCTGCATCCTATCAGTGAACCTACATTAAGCGTAGCTATTCTCAGTTCATATTTGGCAGATTGGTTGGTTTTACGTCCAGCTTTCGCTCAACAGAGCTATCCCAGGTAACCCAGGCTGGGCAACTAGACACCGGCCAGCCAGTAGCTTATTGACCCAGGGCTGCTGGACTTTATGGCGGGCACACACTGGGCAATAGGGGCACATATACCCCTCCCACCGTTAGCAAGGGTCCCTGGCGTGGGTCAGAGTAGGCCAGGTCCTCAACCAACTCATCACCGGCAACTACCTATGCCCATTTTTTGCGACATTAGTCAACATGACCGAATCACCTAGAGCCATATTTTGCACCGTTGTGTGGCTAGCCCTGCCACAGCACTCAGTCTGTGATCCATGTTCTCCTAGCTTGAGGATACTCCGCACAACAGCAGATGCCCAAAGCGGTTGGTCTGTACAACGCTTTCCCTTATAGGACACCATGAAGAGTCTGTGCTGCTTCCCACAGCTCCATTCATTGGTGAGTTTGAGATGTAAATACTCAGCATATTTTCCGGACATGTTAGAAACCCCACGGAGACACAGGGAGAACATGCAAACTTCAAACAGGCATTGGTCGGAGGTCAGGATCTAACCTTGTACCTTGTGCATGGGAAGCGAAGACCTTAACTACTAAACCAGTTTTGAGGAATAATGAAATAGCATAACAAAGATGCCAAGTTATGGTAAATATATAACTGCTGTCTTTTTTACTACTTACCTAATTTACTGACTGCTGCTGCCAGGCTTCCCTGGAAATCAGGCATATTTTTCAGCTTAACCATGGAACGTTGTACCAGTTCCTTGATTCTTCCATCTTCCAGCCTCAAAAAGAAGAACATTAATAAACAGCCTTTGCCACCACAGCTGGCTGCTAAAGTGATTCAGCACTAGATGGGTGACTGCTTTAGCCATTTCTGGTTCCTCAGACCATTCATCTTTTTACTTGACTCCCTCTGGTGTAGTCCTTATAGTTACCATGGCCCAGGAGGTAGACATGTTCCTTGCAGCTGTTGGAGTGCCTTCGTTGGGCAAAGGAGAGTCACTGTTTTTGGTCCTGGGAGAATAGGCAAGGAATACCTCTTTGCTTAGCTGCTGTGCTATCCCAAGGGAGGTTTTTACTGGTGAAACTAAGTGTGCTTCTTCAGAAGTTCCTATCAAAAAGAAGCAAAAACTTAGACATATATCTTGTTCTTTTTCAGTCATATTGGACAGGAGTGATTTATTGAGCTTAGCTTAGGGTTTAGTTCAGGCTCTTGACCCTTCCAGTTCAGTTGTTTCTGTCAAGAGAAGAAATAGGTTCATCTTCTGAAGAGGTTGAACCACAAAATGGTTCTGTTTTATCTTCTCAGGATTTTGATTCTGAATTTGAGGGTATAATTTCTGAGTCCCTTTGAAGAATTCTCTTTTTTTCTGAAGTTATTTCTAGATTTAATCATTCATTTCGGTGGGAACATAATGGTATTCCATAGTCCTTAAAAAAATGTTGATTTATTGCAACTGGATTTTCTTGAAACTACTCTTTAATTCCTCCTGTCCTTTCAGCATTGGAGGATATTTTTGTCACAGCCTGTACTTTGCCTGACAGCTGCCCTGCTACTCCCAAGAAAGCAGACAGATTATATAAAGTTTGTCAGTCATTTAAGTTTTTATATACTAATCCCAGATTAGACTCAACAGCTACTGCTCTTGTAAACCTAGCTGCTGATAATCATCTGGTTAATATCAATCCTGTTCCTTCTGATAAGAATGATGCAGCTTTTGATAGATTCGGGGAAATGTATTCTTTTATAACACTTTGTTTTAGAATTCTCAACCGTCAAGCTCGTATGTTAAAGTTTATGCTTGCCTCTTTTGAGAACATGAGGAATATCATAGCACCTGTTTCCTTTTCCAAGGCAAAACAATATTTTAACTTATTTGTGTCTGTGTCTCAAGTGGCTATTCACTGGTTAAAATGTGCTTATGAGTCTGATGATGCCACTTCCAGGTCTGCTTCCACAGGAGCTGCTACGAGGAAGTTTGCTTGTTGGATACTCAAAATCTTGCACAGGATGTTAAAATTGCAATTTGGATTCTCCCTTAGGCGGAGAATACGTTTTCAGACTATCTTGCTGTAGAGGTTCTTTAAAAGTGTGATGAGGAAAGTAAGTCTATTCACAGCCTTCCTTCCCCATGTTTACCAAGGGGTTTAGTGCTACCCCACAACCTTTTTCAAAAATCAAAATAAACAAACACAATGACTTGCTGGTAAGGAAACATTAAAATCAATGGAAGGGATTCCAAAAGGAAAGGAGGAACTTCCAAGAACAAAGGACAGTCTAATAAGTTTGAAAGAGTATCTACATGTGACACCCAGTCTGGCAAACCCATTATACTTCCAGAAAGTCTGAACTTCCATTTCATTCTTTGGCAGTAGATAGTTTCAGACAGATGAGTTTTAAAAGTAATCCACCAAGGTTACAGATGGCAGTGGGATTCTTTACCCCATTTCGAAGGATTCCCACCTAATCTGCCAGACCAGACTTCTCTTTTATCTTCTGTTCTTCAACATCTGCTGTCTCAAGAGCTGATCAAAGTGGTCTGTCTTCCTCAAATAGAATAAGAATTTTATTCAAGAATGTTTCTGGTGGCAAAAAAGAACACTCAGGTTGACTAGTTCTGAAGCTTTCCATTTTCAAGCTGTTTGTGATGGTGCCCAAGTTGAAAATGTTAGCCCTTGACAACGTTACCTGTCATTCCACATTTACATTCATTTGGTGACATTAGATCTAAAACATGCTTATCATAACATTCCTGTGGATCCAGATGCCAAACATTTCTTAAGGTTTTCTGTTTCTAGATCGCACTACACTTTGGTCTATTGTCTGCTTCAAGGTTATCCACAAACTGTCTACCTCCTGTGATAGCCTATTGCAGACCGCAGGGTATTTACATTTTCCTTACTTAGTTAACTTGCTTATCTTTGCAGAGTCTTTTTCAGACTGTCAAGAATCTCTCACTTGGGTGAGGGATCTCCTGCATAGACTGGGATTCCAGGAGATCACATAAAAGTTCTGTTTGACTCTGTCTCACAGGATTGTTTTCCTGGAGTGTCTCCTAGATACTTTCTGCAGTAAGCAAAAGTAGCTCTGTATCTAGATCTCTTTCTGAGTTTTTCCACTCAGACTATGTTTCCAGTAAAGAGTTGTCTCCAACTTTTGGGTCTCATGGCTTCTATAAACCATTTGTGGGGAACATCTCAAACAGATCATGTTAAGTTGTCAATCTCGCCTTCATTCTTGCTTGATGGGTTCGGAGCCGATCCCTCGGCTCCGACTCGGCACTTGCTAAGCTCGAGAGTCACTTTTACCAGCTCGAGGCAGCCCCATATCCCATGATGCAAGGCGGTAAGTACCCAGATCTCGTTTGCCGCTTCGCTTATGAGGTCCTCCTTTTACCAGCTCCTGGTAAGTGATTACTATTTCGCTATTTTAGCCCCTTTTAAACTTTAAAACCCCTTATTGTTAGTTTTAATCTGTTTCTGACAGAATTTTGTCTGTTTCTTATTATTTTTTAGTCAGACTTTACCCATCCCATCCCCCCCCCCTGTTAGGGTGTGTGTGTGTGTTGGTACTTATACCTTTTTGGTATATATTTAAATTAAAGGCTTTGACTGGTGTGTGTGTGTGTTTTTGTGTGACACCATGTCAAAAGAAAGGGTCTCAGGCTTTAAGAAGTGTGACTCGTGCTGTCAGAAGATGTCTCTGACAGACGGTCACACTTCTTGCATTTATTGCCTGGGCCCTCTTCACCTGCAGGACTCCTGTGCTATTTGTCATTCTTTCAGCCAGAGAGTCCTGCAGGAAAGAAGAAACAAGCTTATACTCAGGGGCCTTCTTAAGCCGGAGGGCTCTCCGGCTAAGTCGGCTCCACCTAAGACTGTCAAGTCTTCCAAGGCCCAGGCTTCTGTGTCAAAGCCTGCGGCCTCGGCTCCGACTCGTTCTGAGTCGAGATCGGCTCCGGCTGGAGCCGATTCTAGCTTAACCAAGCCTTTGGCACCGATGGCTATCGGTGCCGATTCTGCATCGACCACTTCGGTGTCGGCTCCGATCGGCTCCGACCACCATGTGGCACAGGCATCGGTGTCGGCTCCGATCGGCTCCGACACCGTTACTTTTGTGGCTGTATCGGCTCCGGCTGGAGCCGATGCATCGAGGCTTCCTTTCGGCTCCGATAAGTTATCGGCTCCGACAGGGTCTATAGTTTCATCGGTTCCGATGGCTCCTTCCAGGAAGAGGTCGAGGTCTCCTTCCTTGGAGCCGATACTTTCGGCTCCGGCTTCACCTCTCCTTTCGGAACGGAGCCATCGGAGCCGATCTTCAAAGTCATCCAGGCTTTCTGACCATGACTTAGAGAGAGTGGTCAGTAGATTACTTAAGTCACAGGCACTGGCCCAAATGTTACATAGTCCGTCTCAACAGACGACTATTGGTCCACACCTCGTTACAGTTCCTCCTTCAACTCTACCCCAGAGCTTGGAGTTGGAGTCTTTGGGAATGGTTACTGCTACGGCTGGAGGACAGATACCCCCTTCTGTTCCTTCAGCCTCTACTCTATCTCCTCTTGAGACCTTCCTTAGAGGGATTCGTGGTCGGGCTTCCATGGTCTCCTCCGAGGGGTGAGTGGCATCGGACCCTTGTCCGAACCCGCTCTTCCCCTTGGAGCCTCGGCCTTGGTGAGCTCGGCCCCGACATCTGCCTCGGAGACTTCCCTTCGGTGGTCCCTGGAGTTCCTAGTTCTTGAACGGGTTCTCTCGGACCTGCCTGGGAGGGAGCATTCGAGGTGATGAAGAGTGTGCTGGCCACTGGTATCAGTCAGCAGTCTGTTCCCTTAGCTCCTCCCTCTATGGTGCCTGTTGACATCTCTGCCACTTCTCTTGCTACAGGACCCAGAGATCCTCCGCCTCAGGTTTCCCCATTGGGAATTTCCCCTCTTCCGAGGATTCTCCTGATGTTTCGGAGATCCTCCTAGGAAGAGGACTTGTAAGAGGAAACATGTAGACTCCCGAGTCTATCACTTCAGATACTGACTTTGATGAGTCAGAGGGATCCCCTAGATCCCCTCTGAGGATGTCTCCTTCTCAGACATCCTAGAACTCCTTAAACAGAGGGAAACTGGCCCACCAACAATCCCTCTGAGGATGAGTCAGTATACCTAGAGGCGTTTGGATCTCGGCCCTCCACCTCCTGGGTGTCTCCGCCTTTCGACCCCCTTATGCAGGTTATTGCCCGAAGGCGTGGGCAGCTCCTGACTCTGTAGAGCCAGTCCCTAGGAGGCCTTCAAAATTTATCACTGCCCCAGGTGACAAGCAATTCCTCACCAAGGGTGTCCCCGCTGATGCCATGGTGGTGGCTGCTGCCACCAAAAAGGAACTTGCAGATCCTTCCCTACCCGTCCATCCTCCTAATAAGGACTCTAGGGCCATGGATAGATGCATGTACGGTAGCGGATGTTTTCCTCAGCGACCTTTGCCATGCGTTCGCTGAATTACCTATGTCACTTCACCAGACTCCAGAGGGATATCCTTAAGGAGCTGGGTGAAGTAGTACAGGATCCTACAGCTGCAGGGGCTCAAGAAAAATTGCTTCGCAGCTAGGAACCCTTAATTCCATTGCAAACTCCTCCATGCGGCTAATATCATATGCTGCTGATGGAGCGAGCAGAGCCGCAGGTACAGGTGTGGCTCTTAGATGCCAAGCCTGGATGCGGCTATGTGACTTTGCAGATCCCTTTAAGGCGTCCTTCACAAATTCTCCCTTTGATGGGTCAGCTTTGTTTGGCCCTCAGGTGAAGGAAACTTTGACCAGGTGCGAGCAGGACGGCAAGACTCTTTCTGCTGTAGGAGTCCGTTTTTCCACCCCTTCTAGACCTTACCCCAAAGGACAGAAAAGTGGCAAAATGTGGTTCCGCAAATCCCAAGGAGTCACGCCGGATTCACGTGGTCAGTTTAACCCTAGAGGCAGAGGGGGTAACAACAACAGACGCTCTAGAGGCAGAGGGGGTCCAAAAAACCAGGGAAACAGAGAGCCTCTCTCTGACAAGCCCTTTCAGCATCCCTGAGATGTTGCCCGACTGTCCCTCCTTGGAGGCAGTCGGGGGAAGATTATCACTGTACCCAGAAGCCTGGCATTCCCTCACTCAAGACACATGGGTACAGTCGATCATATCCAAGGGTTACATAATTCCTTTCGAGGAAAGTCCCTTTCCCTCAAATTCCCTTCCAGATGTACCACCCGGTCTAAGGGAAATTGCAGAGTTAGAAGTCTCAAAACTACTGCAAAAAAGAGCCATTCAGCCAGTTACAATAGACCATTCAGAGCCCGGAATCTACTCAAGGTTCTTTTTGGTCCCCAAAAAGACGGGAGACTGGAGACCAATATTGGATCTCAGCAGACTCAACAAGTCTGTGAAGAAGACAAGATTCCGAATGGTCACTCTTCAGTCAATTCTGCCCTTCTTGCAGAAGGACAACTGGATGTGCTCAATAGATCTTCAGGATGCGTACTATCACATCAAAATTCACAGACGCTCCAGGAGATTTCTCCGCTTTCAGCTGGGGTCCAGTCATTTCCAGTTCAGAGCCCTGCCCTTTGGTCTCACTACAGCCCCAGAGTGTTCACCAAATGCATGGCAGTGGTCACGGCTCACCTGAGACGTCAAGGATTCCAGGTGTTTCCGTATCTCGACGACTGGCTCCTGTCAGCCACCACCAGGCATCAGCTTATACAAGCCAGGGATTACACAATAAATCTTTGTTCTCATTTGGGCATCTCGATCAACTTGAAAAGTCATCCTTATTGCCCTGCCAGTCTATTACCTTCATAGGCGCAAACTTAAACACTGTTCGGATGTCAGCTACCCTTACAGATCAAAGAGTTTCAGACATTCAGAGTCATGTCAGGATCATTCTGGCCAACAAGAAAGTACAGGCCAGAATGGTTCTAAAGGTATTAGGCCTCATGGCTGCGGCCATTACTCTTCTTCCCTGGCTCGATTTTACATGCCTTCTTCAGTGGATGCTGTTCACACAGTGGTCGTACCAACAACTTCCTATCCAGATTCTGGTGACACAAACTTGCAAAGATCATCTTGCTTGGTGGATCACATCTCCTCAGGTTCACCAAGGCAGGTACTTTGTACCCCCATCCCCGATAGCCACTGTCACCACGGATGCCTCCCTGATCGGGTGGGGGGGTCATTATCAGGGCAGGATGGTTCACGGCGTGGCAGCCGTTCGAGTACCATCTGCACATAAATGTCCTGGAGATGAGAGCAGTGCTTTTAACGTTGCAAGCCCTCAACGACTTTCTTCCTGTAGGGACAATTTCAGTCCACACAGACAACATGTCTGTAGTTTGGTATATCAACAAACAGGGCGGAACCAAATCCTACCCCTTGTGTCGAGCGCTCAGACTATGGCAATGGGCGATCTCCTCTCATCGGTTTCTGGTAGCAACGCATATCCCTGGGAAAACCAACATTGTAGCGGACAGATTGAGCAGAGCTATTCTCATGCCTCACGAGTGGTCTCTCAAGCAATCTATAGCGGAAGAGATATTTCTGGAATGGGGTCCATGTTGCGATCTTTTGCTACTCCCCAAAACAGCAAATGTCCAGACTTCTTCTGTCTCTTCCCTCTAACAGGCCATCCCCCCAGAGACGCTCTGACCCAGGATTGGCCCCAGGGACTTCTTTATGCCTTCCCTCCATTTCCTCTGATCCCTTAAGTTATCCAGAAAGCTACCGTTTTGAGAGCCAAATTGATTCTCATTGCCCCTTACTGGCCTCGACAAGTTTGGTTCCCGTTCCTCCATCATCACCTTTTGGTGCAGCCGTGGCATCTGGACCCAGTGCCAGATCTTCTGATTCACCAATCGGGTCAGCTGCACCGGACTATCCCTTCTCTCAACCTCACAGCATGGTTGCTCCACTTCCTTCCTTAGCCAGGCTTCCTTTGATCTCTAATCCAGTTAGAGACATCATAGTAGCTTCTAAAATCCTCTACCAGGAGGATTTATACAAGCAAATGGAAACGTTCTCTTATTGGGCTAAGGCCAAGAATATTGATCCTTTCACTGCCCCTATTCAGGCAGTCCTGGACTTCTTAGCAGAGATTTTTCATGCAGGCTCCTCTTCTTCCACAGTCAGAGTTCAATTAGCTGCTATCTCCAACTTTCATGTCGGGGTAGCAGATCATAATATTATGTCCCATAGGCTCTGCAGGGCCTTCTTGAAAGGAATTTTCCTACTAAAGCCTCCAGTCAGGAATCCTCCTCCTCAGTGGGATCTAAATTTAGTGCTGACATCCTTGATTCTTCCCCCCTTCGAGCCAGCTGCTTCTTGTTCCCTGAAATTTCTTTCTTGGAAAACTTTATTCCTAGTGGCTATTACATCGGCCAGGAGGGTGTCTGAACTTCATGCTCTATCGGTTCGACCCCCCTATTTGGTTTTTCACAAAGACAGGGTATCTTTGAGAACTAATCCGACCTTTCTACCTAAGGTCGCTTCAAAGACCAATTTGAATCAATCCATTGATCTCCTGTATTTTTCCCAAACTATTCAGACAGAGCTGAACAAAAACTACATTATCTTGATGTCCACCGTCAACTCAGATATTATTTGGACAGAACAAAAAAATTTAGAAAATCTGATCAACTTTTTGTTTCCTATGCGGATAATAAAAAAGGCCTTCCTGTTTCTAAAGTGACCTTGTCCAGATGGCTTTCTTCGGTCATCTCTGAAATTTATCTGCTCAGTGGAAAACAGCTGTGCTCAAAACCTAAAGCACATTCAACTAGGAGCTTAGCTACTTCTACAGCCTTTCAAGCTAGACTTCCTTTAGACACTATTTGTGCAGCGCCACTTGGGCCACTCCTCACACTTTTGTTTCCCATTACAAATTGGACTTGGCCTCCAGGGACAGAGCCAGTTTTGGCTCTACAGTCCTCAAGAGTCTGTTCCATTGAGCCACCCAGGATAGAGGTGCTAGGGACGGTCCCATCAATCAAGAACGAAAGCGAGATCGACAACTTAACATTAAGAAGTTATGTACCTACCTTAACGTTCCATGTTAGTTTTCTTCTCGCCTTCTTTCTTCGACCCTCCTTCCCCAGGCCTGGACAGACCTTTCTACAAGAGATTGTTATGCTGAAGACCATTCAGAACTGGTCCTTCCTGTAGGTTTTCTTTCTTTCTTCCTTTGGGAAGTTTTTATGCTTGGTGCTATTGCCCTTTGTCATCAAACGAGATCTGGGTACTTACCGCCTTGCATCATGGGATATGGGGCTGCCTCGAGCTGGTAAAAGTGACTCTCGAGCTTAGCAAGTGCCGAACCCATCAAGCAAGAAAGAAGGCGAGAGAAGACAACTAACATGGAACGTTATGGTAGGTACATAACTTCTTATTTTCACCTCTATTCACAACAATCATTTGGCAAAATGTTGCTGAACAACTCCATGCAAGAAATCCTGAAAGACTAACTTAGAAAAGCTTCAGATTCAACCTCTTCAGATCCAGAGTCAGTACCTCCTCCTCGGATCTACAGGTCTCTTTGGATCCGACAGGCCTTACAACCATCATCAGTTCTCCTGTACCATCCACCTCCTACTCAGATCCCAGACCCTTGGATCCAACATCTAGGAGCCTAACTCCTGAATTTGCACTGAAGACTGTTTCTTCAGCTCCACCCTCTCAACTATTTGAAACCTCTCAAAAGCATTCTAGACCTACTTCCATGGCTTCATCCAGATCCTGTAGGAGCTTGACTGAGGTAGATATGGACAGGCTGATGCGGAGATTTCTCAAGGCTCAGATCCAGATGGGGGGGTTTTGCCAACTCTGTCCCCTATCAGATCTGTGATTGCACCTGAAAAAGCAATAGTGTATTCTTCTCTGATCAGATGTGCAGTCTCGGAGTCTCAGGATCCAAGATCCACTAGAGGGTTGGCATTGGATCTGAGGAAGCTCTCTTTCTCAACTCTGGTGGTTTCCCTGACTGGTTCTGCTCCGATGCCATCAAATCAGGGCAGATCCCTGATCCAAGAAGTCGGCGCCTGGTCCGAGAGGTTGGATTCGGCTCTTACTTTGTCAGATCTATCTCTTCCCCTTGGTGCCTCGACTCTTGACAGCTGAGGTCCAGTTCTGTCCTGGGGGCTTGGATCTGGGGTTGGCCCCAACCATTCATCCTTGGCTGCCCCGACTCCAAGGATGCGGTGTGGGAAGGTGTTACTGAGTCTGTCAGCCTTCTCTGTAGTAGAAAGGGCATTCTGTCTGCATAAGGAGCCATGCTGTCATATCTTGGGTCCTACCCCTCACCCTTTATTGAGTCTGAACTCTGAGCCTATAATATCTGCTCCTCAAGCTCAGCCAGCTCAGGGAAGCCTCCACACTCATTCCCCAGTGATATTCCACCCTTCTTCCGAACCTCTCCCGAACACCCCATGGAAGAGGTACTGCGGAAGAAAATATGCAATAGGAGGCACATAGACTCCCCTATGGAGTTTCTCGCAGAAGACACCAACTTTGATGAGGGAGAAGGATCCTCTCGATCACCACCTGATGACGTCTCTTTTGGTGACATTCTGGGACTCCTTAAAAAGAAGGGTGGCTGGTCTTCCCAAGCTTCTTCTTCTGAGGAGTCAGTGTTCTTGGAGGTTTTCGGGGCTGGCCCATCTAAGTCTTGGATGACACCTCTGGAGGATGAACATATTGATTTCATTTCCCACTGGGCTTGGAAGGAACCAGGCATTGTGAAGCCCATCTCCAAATGTCCAGACAAGTTTTTATTCCCTCCATCAGAGAGACCCCACTAGAATAAAGGTGTCCCCCTTGATTCCATAGTTGTGGCGGCAGCCCCTAAGAAGGAGCTAGCTGAGCAGAGCTCCTCTGTCCATCCACTGAACAGGTTTGGAAAGCACATCTAAGCCTCAGCCAAGTTTGCACTGAGTTAGTTAAACAACCTGGCACAGTTTACTTGCTTACAGAAAGATTTGATCAGGGAGCTTTCACTGTCTCACCAAGTCCATGTCTGTGGAGGATCTCAAGAAGGTTTCTCCTCAGTTGGCCACTCTTTCGTCTGTTGCAAATTTATCAATGAGGCTAATCTCCCACACGGTGGAGGGTACCTCATGAGCAGCTGGTTGAGGCATAGTCATTAGGAGACATGCGTGGATGAGACTATTTGACTTTGCAGTACCCTTCAAAACATCTTTTGCTAATGTCCCCTTTGATGACTCCTCCTTGTTTGAGCCATCAGTAAAGGATATGCTTAACTGCAGTAAATGAGAAGGAAAGACCCTGTCTGTTGTTGGAATCAAGTTTTCTACCCGTCATTGTTGTTTTTCTAGGAACTAGCAAGGTGGTAAGAAAATGTGGTTCTGGAAATCTCAGGGACCTTTTCAGGACTCACACGGGGATACTTCCTTCAGAGGCAGAGGAGGAGGTTTCAGTGGCAGACATCACCCCAGGGGCAGAGGAGGTCCACAGAACCAGGGCTTCAGAGACTCCTTTTCTGATAGGCTCTATCAACACTCCTGAAGCACTACTGACTGTCCAGTTCTGGATTCTGTTGTTGGTCGTGTTTCTTTACACCTGGACATGTGAACAAATCTTAAAAACAATGTGTGGGTTGTTGTGTCTTTCAGCTTTTCCTGGTTAGGGGTCGCCACAGCGGAACTCCGGTCTGCTAATGATTGACAGTAGATTTTTACGTGTCGAGTTGCTGGCCCTGATGCACAACCTTCAACGAAGGTATGCCCATTCACACATGTCTCCACACAGAAGACGCTCTAGCTGAGAATCGAACAGGACAACGTCTTACTGTGAGGTGACAACGCTACCGCAGCACCACCACCGCAGATCTGCTAAGTATAATATTCAGAGGTTACTATGTTTCTTTTTACCTTCCACCACCTGTCACAAGGAAGAAACTCTCCAAAGTTTCACCCAATCAGAGGGAGTATGCAGCATAAGAGGTTCAAAAGCTACTACAAAAAGAGTCATCAAGGAGGTCCAAGCCGAAGAAATAGGATTTGGAACTTACTCCTGCTGCTTTTTAGCTCCAAAGAAACAATGAAAACAGGAGACCTGAGACCAATTCTGGATCTAGGCAGTCTGAATCAGTATGTAAAGAAGTCAAAGTTCCAAATGGTACGGTTCAGTCTATCCTGCCTCTTGTTCATTAGGTTGCTTGAATGTCCTCTATAGCTCTCCAAGATGCATACTATCATATCAAAATAGACAGGCACTCCAGGAGACACCTGCGCTTTTGGCTGGGAGCCAATCACTATCAAGTTCAGAGCACTGCTCTTTGGACTAGCCACAGCCCATCCCAGATGTTCACCAAATGCATGGCAGTTGTGGCAGTTCACCAGTGACTCAAAGAATTCCAGGTGTTTCCCTGTCTCGACAGTTGGCTCCTCACAGCCCCAACCAGGTATGGACTTCTACAAGCCAGGGATTACTTGCTTCAGATCTCCAATTCTGTAGGCATTACGATACATCTTGCCATATCAAAGCTGACTTCTGTACAGAGTCTGGAATTTATAGGAACTCAACTGAATACTATAAGTCAAGTGGCTTCATTACCTTTTCATCGCATCACATCCTTGAAAAATCAGGTGTGGGACTTATTGGTTCGAGAGGGTGGCCTAATGGTTAAGGTGTTTGCCTTACAAACACAAGGTGCAGGGTTTGAGTCTTACAAGGGATAATTGGCTAGGCTTAAAATGGCTCGCAAGGGCAGTTAGCTTAGTACTAATCTATGAACCTATTGTCTTGCCTGTCCTCTCCAGTGAAACTGGTGTTGCAAGCTCTTGGGTCAGTGTCAGCTGCCATTATTCTAATTCCTCTATCAAGATTTTTTATGCAAATTCTCCAGTGGAATTTGGCAGCACAGTCGTCTATTCTTTACTAGCTTTTGTCTGTTCCCATAAAACTCACTCCAATTTGCAAACGTCACATTCGCTGGTGGATCCAATCAGACAACCTGTTTTTGGGCAGTCCACTCTCTCTTCCTCCCTCACTAGCCACAGTGACCACAGATGCTTCCCAACTAGGGATGGGGGAGAGCATTTCAAGGGAAAGATGGTCCAAGGCATGTGGTCCACCTCAGAGACCAAGTTGCATACAAAGTCCTAGAGATGAGAGCAGTCCTTCTAACGTAGCAAGCTTTTCAGGACATTCTCCTCTTAGGGACTACTGTAATATATACAGACTATATCAGTAGTCTGGTATTTCAGCAAACAAGGAGGAACCCATTCCTACCCATTGTGCAGGGTGGCCATGAGGGTCTGGGAATGGGCGATCTCTTCAGACCACTTTCTAATTGTAATGCACATATTGGGAAAAAACAGCATGCTGGCAGACAGACTCAGCAGTTCCATTCTGATTCCTCACTAGTGGTTCCTCAATCAAGCAGTAGTGAGCATCATTTTCAGCTACTGGGGCCAGCTTTGCTGTGACCTATTTGCCTCCCCCTTCATCAACAAGTCCAGCAAGGACTTTGCACTGATCCCCCTTCGGGGGAGTCACCGAGTGATGCTTTAATTCACAATTGGCCCTTTGGTTTCCTCTATGCCCAGCCCCCCTCTTCCACTTATCCAGAATTTCCTACAGAAAGCAAGCAGGCTGAAGACCTCAGTCATCCTCATTGCCCCCTTCTAACCTTGACAGGTATGGTTCCCCTTCCTGTGGTCTAACGTGAAACATCCTTCATGGATACTGGAGCCCACTCAGGATCCCCTATCTCACCCACCAGAATTTCATCACCCTAATCTCCAAGCCCTCAAGCTGACTGTATGGTTTCTGCACCTTTTGTGATAGTAAGATGATTCAGGCTTGCTTTCACATTTTTTGATATTATCCTGCCCCCCCCAAAAGGCCAACACCAAGAAAGTCTACAAAAGCAAATGGAAAAGATTCTCTATATGGGCTTTCAAAGAGAGTATCTGTCCTTTCTCAGCTCCTACTTTGGCCACCCCTCTTGTCCTCACTACTGTTTTTAAGGAAAGGGCTAGTTTTTCTACTATTAAATTTCAGTTAGAAGGCATATCCAACTTCCACGCTGGAAACAAATATCTTTCTCTGGCAAATTCCAGATTATGTAAAGCCTTCATGAAGGACACTTTTCTCCTTAGACTTCCAATAAAGGATCCCTCTCGTCTTCGGGATCTCACAGTGGTCCTCCAGGGGTTGACTCAGACGTCATTTGAATTGGCAAACAAATGCGATATGAAGTTTCTTTCTTGGAAAAACAATCTTTTTGGTAGCTATCACTTGAGCAAAAAGAATTTCTGAGCTCCAGGCCTTATTGGCTAGGCCTTCTTACATTATTTTTCATAAACATAGGGTTTTTATATGTGCTAACTTTTCCTTTCTGCCTAAAGTGGCCACGGAGACTAACATTATCAGTCCATACAATTGCCAGTTTTCTTTCCAAACTTTACTAATAAGGGGGAATTTATGCTGCATCTTCTTGATTTGCATAGACAACTATGTTTCTATCTTCATAGCACAAAACAGTACAGGAAGTCTGATCATCTGTATCAAAAGTCACTCCGTTTAGATGTCTAACAAACTGTTTATTATTTTGTGTTACACAAAATTCAAGGCAAGCTTATGTTACACAAAATTCAAGGCAAGCGTACTGTCCAGATAAATCTGAAGTGCATTCTTGTTGAGCTGTAACTGTATCCCAGAATTTTTTCAAGAACTCTTTAGTTGATAATATCTATGCTGCTTAGGTATGGGCATCATTGCACACTTTTTACAAGTGTAAGCCAGATGTGAATTCAAGGTCTAGGTCTGTATTCAGGTCTCTGGTCTGTCATACTATGCAGTATTTTGTCTTGATATCACTCAGGAAGTTGTAGCTGGGGAACAGTGTTTAGGTTGAAGTGGACAGACTGGATCATGGAAGATATGAAAGTTATGTGTTTACCATTACATTAGATGTTCATGATACAGGTCCGTTCACTTCAACAACCTCACCTGTCTTTCTCCTTCCAGCTGCTTTTTCCTTTGTACAGAGCATTGGAGGAATGGCCCTGAAGCCTTTATTTGTTAAGAGTGGGCAAACTCAATCTGGAGTGAAGGGTGGTATATTATGAATATCAAGGAAAACTTTTAATGGGAGAGTCTTGAAGGTACTAGATGACTGTTGCATAAGGCTAAGCAGTCTTGAGGCTGATGTGGATGGATGTGGTTTCATGGAAACCTAATCTTACAGTAAGTGTATAGGAGTATGAACCTTTAAGAACTTCTCCAAAGCTAACTACCCCTATTAAGTGAAGGCATACCTAAATTTCAAGCCCCCCCTCCCCCCCCCCAGGTCCCCAGATTCAGAGAACATGGTAGCCTATGCGGAACTGTTTATGGAAATCCCTGTGCAAGCATGTAAATAATTGCATAGAAACAGCAGTTCCAAACTGAAATAAACTTAGGACAAACTCCAAAAACAAGCCCACTTGGTGGACCACTAGTATAAATAGGTTGTACAAAAAAAAAAAAAAACCTGTCCAAAATATAGGAAGGGCAATAAGCAAAAGGCATACAACTCCACAATCAGTGTCAACAAGCAACTTAGGGGACTAATCAAGTCCACCAAAGACAACATCAAGGCAAAAATAGCTTTCCAGGCTAAGGATAACCATAAGGTATTTTTCAGAGCTGAAGTAGGAAACTTCATTTGATCATTAACCTGTGGGTATCGGATCCATCCTGGATCTGAGCCATCAGCTTTCCAAGCTAGAGATCCGAGCTCCAAGCTCCTTCCCCTTACCCATAATGCCCTGCCACCTCCTTCCAATCCCCAGATCTCGTTTGCCATGGCTTTGTCAAGCACGGGTTTCTCGAGCTCCTAGCTTTAGGTGATCTGTGAGTAAAGAAATTTCTTGAAATCTTATTAGTTTTTGTGTGTGTGAACAGTTAACTCCTCAGTTTAAACCCCTTTACCTTTCCTATTAGTTTAAAGCCTAATACTCCCCCTCTTTTCCCCTTAGATGTTTGTGTGAGGCGCGTGTGTGTTTTCTTTTTGGATTATGGCCAAGGCCTCTAAGGCCATTTTTTGTAAGTGCACTGAGTGTGGTCATAAGCTTTCCCCAGCGGATGGCCACACTCAGTGCGTGCTCTGCCTGGAGGTACCGCACTTGTCATCGGGCTGCCAAATTTATGCAGCTTTTAACCCCTGGGCCCTGAGGGATAGGAGGAATAAGCTAATTCTGGCGGGTCTTCTACCCTCGGAGTCGGCTTCCTCCTCCTCTCCGTCAGTGGCTACAGTTGCTGCTGTGGCTATTTAGCCTGTTGTTCCCTCTCCCCTGGCTGGGACTCAACCTCCCATTTCTTCTCAGGGAGAGAGGGACTCTAGGAAGGAGAAGAAGGAGAGGAGAGAGAGAGAAAGGGAGAAGGAGAGAGAAGAAGGAGAGGAGAGAGAGAGAAAGGGAGAATGAGAGAGAGAGAGGGAGAGAGAGTGGCATAGGAGCCACAAGTGGCGGGCCGACTCTGTCCCTTTGGCCCCGCCTGCCAAGCTGCTCTCCTCACCTCAGAAGATTTCTGGTCCTTCCTCCCCTCGGCTCCATTCTCCACGCTTCTCACCGGAGCTGGAGGAGGAGGCCTGACCATCTTCGAGGTCGTCACAGCAGCCCTCCCGGCCACCTTTGGTGGCCTCTTCTAGGTCGACCCGCAGTCTTTCCGACGCTGATATGGACCGGATGATGTGTCGTTTCCTCCAAGCCCAGATGCAGATGGGAGTGCTGCTGCCTCCCCCCCTCCGGGGGGCAGTTCAGCCACACTCTTTGCCCTGATAGCTCCTTCTCCGATCTATTATCGGGTTTCGGAGCCGTCGGATCCGAGGAGTCCCAGTGCCGGGGTGTCGGCGCCGACGGTTATAGTTACCTCGATGCCGGCCATGCTCTCGAGTTTGTCGGACCCCCTTTCGGATCCGAGCTCTCGGAGCCGTGAGCCGTGCGTCAGATCCGGGGGGGCCAGTGTGTCTTCGGCTCCGTTTCGGTCGGAACACACTTCCCTCTCGTGTCCGAGCGCTTCGGCTCCAACGCTGATCCCTGCGCTGGTTCCGAGGGTGTTAACCACAGAGCCCAGAGAGATTGGTTCACCTTTGGCCTTTGACGTGGTGGAGGGGGTTCTCTTGAGAAGTTCGAGACTCCTTGATCGTGCTATGGATCCAGCCACCATTCCCTTGCAGATGGGCTTGCCTTCCATCATCTGGCCCCAGGGACAGCCTGCGTCGACACCCCAGTCAGTCCCACTGGAGGAACATGACCTTGTTGGTGAGCTCTCTTCGGACAGTCCCGCCGAGGAGGTCCCTCACAAATGTAAGTGTAAAAGGAGGCACTTGGACTCCCCTATGTCCCTCACGGAACACACCGATTTCGAGGAAGGAGAAGGTTCCCCCAGGTCACCCCCCCCCAAGGGCGTCTCCTTTGGAGACATTATGGAAATGCTGCGCCTAAAAGGGGGGTGGTCAGCCCAAAAGCCTTCCTTGGATGAGTCGGTGTTTCTGGAGGCGTTTGACACAGGCCCGTCTACCTCTTGGGTGTCCCCTCTGGCCGACCCCCTGGTAGACCTCATTACTACCAGGGCATGCAAGGAGCCAGACACTGTAGAGCCAATCCCCAGGAGACCAGATAAGATCCTTAGTCCCCCTGTGGATAGGACAGCGTGGAGTAAAGGTTCCCCGGTAGATGCCATGGTGGTGGAAGCTGCCTCCAAGAAGGAATTGGCACAGGATAGTTCCTCGGTCCATCCTCCTGATAAGGAGTCTCGGACAACGTTTCTCATTGGAAAGCAAATGTTTGCTTCAGCTACCTTTTCCATAAGGGCACTGAATTACTTGGCCCATGTGATTAGGCTTCAGCGAGATCTGATGAAGGAATACGCTGAGTCTCCCCCTGAGTCCATGTCAGCCGAGGACAAACGGACCTTCTCAACTCGCATGGCCACTCTGAAATCTGTGTCGAACACGTCTATGTGGCTACTCTTCCATGCCACAGAGGGCGCCGCTAGAGCCAGCGGATCAGGCATCGCCTTACGGCGTCACGTATGGCTCCGATTTTGCGATTTTGTGGAACCCTTCAAGGCGTCCTTCGCGAACGCTCCCTTTGACGGTTCTACCCTGTTTGGCAAGACCGTCCGCGATACATTGGTCCAGAGCGAGAAAGACGGGAAGATGCTGTCTGTTGTCGGAATCTGCTTCTCGGCTCCTCAAAACTCCTTTTCCAGGAACCAGAGAGGACAAAAGAAGATGTTGTTCCGGAAGTCTCAGCATTCCCGTTACGCTCCGGACCCTTCATCCTTCAGAGACAGAGGGGGACAAGGTGGACGCCGGTCCAGAGGCAGGGGGGGGGGGGCGAAGAATTTTGGGTCGCGAGAACCTTTCTCCGATCGACCCACGCAGCAGCCCTGAGGGGTTGCCTGACTGCTCCTCTCTGGAGGCATTCGGGGGGCGTTTTTCGAAGCACCTGGCACTATGGGAGTCCATCACGACAGATCGCTGGGTGCTTCGAATAATATCCAGAGGCTACTCTATCCCCTTCATAAACCTTCCTCCTCAATCGAGGCACCTCCCCGATGTTCCACCCAGTCAGAGGGATGCTGCAGCATTAGAAATAAAGAAGCTGCTAGAAAAAAGAGCCATCCAGCACGTCCCCCCAGACCAGTCCAGGTTAGGAAATTACTCCAGGTTCTTTTTGGTGCCAAAAAAGATGGGGGACTTAAGACCAATTCTCGACCTTTCTACAGTGAACCTCTTCGTTGCCAAGGAGAAATTCCGGATGGTCACTGTTCAATCCATTCTCCCCCTACTGCAGGAGAACAACTGTATGTGCTCCATAGACCTCAAGGATGCATACTACAACATTCTCATGGACAGACAATCCAGGAGGTTTCTCCGCTTTTGGTTGGGGGCCAGTCATTATCAGTTCAGGGTCCTACCATTCGGCCTCACCACAGCCTCCAGGGTGTTCACCAAGGTCATGGCAGTTGTAGCGGCCCACCTGCGGCTTCAGGGAATACAGGTTTTTCCTTACCTAGACGACTGGCTCCTTGCCGCCTCCACCAGGCATCTACTCTGCTCAGCCAGGGATTGCTTCCTGATCTTAGCCTCCCAGTTGGGAATCACTATAAATTACAAGAAATTATCCCTTCATCCAGTGCAAGTCCTGGACTTCATAGGGGCCAGAATAGATACGCTTCAGACCAAGGCCTTCTTGATGTTGGACAGTCTTCATCAGCCTTTCGCCCTTAGCTCGCTTGCACATGAGGGTCCTCCAGTGGACCTTGCAGGTCCAGTGGTCCATCCTTCAACACCCGTTGGACTCTCCGATCCCCCTCAGCAGAGTTTGCAGAAATTCCCTCATATGGTGGCTCCAATCTCGGGATCTTCGGGAAGGACGACCGTTCATAAGCCATGGTAACCATGGATGCTTCTCGCCTTGGGTGGGGGGGCATTGTATGGGCAGAACTGTCCAAGGTACGTGGTCTCAGACAGAGACCATTCTGCATATCAATGTTCTGGAGATGAGAGCGGTGCTTCTAGCGTTGCAAGCTCTTCATGACTTTCTCCCTCCAGGGACTATTGCAATTCAGACAGACAACATGTCAGTGGTCTGGTACATCAACAAACAGGGGGGGACCAGGTCTTACCCTCTTTGTCGGGAGGCCACGAGAGTTTGGGATTGGGCGATATCCACCAACCGTTTTCTATTAGCAACGCACATTCCGGATCAGTCCAACATCCTAGCAGACAAGCTGAGTCAAACTATCCTCTTGTCTTACGAGTGGTCTCTGAACCCCTTAGTAGCGAAACAGATCTTC
Organism: Protopterus annectens; assembly: GCF_019279795.1. NCBI lineage: Eukaryota > Metazoa > Chordata > Ceratodontiformes > Protopteridae > Protopterus > Protopterus annectens. Next base: position 540,493,243 of record NC_056741.1, read on the forward strand.
CGCAAGTGGGGTCAGCCTTGCTGCGATCTCTTCACATCGCCTTCAAACGCGAAGTGCAGTGAGTTTTTCGCTCTAATTCCCCCCGGGGGAAAGCCCCAGAGACGCTCTAGTTCATGCTTGGCCATCCGGTCTTCTTTATGCTTATCCTCCTCTTCCGTTAATGACAAAGTTTTTACAGAAAGCTTGTCAGTTGGGGAACAAGAATATCTTCATAGCCCCATTTTGTTCTCATCAAACCTGGTTCCCGTACCTATGGTTTCATCTTATAGCTCCTCTTTGGATCTTAGATCCCATCCCAGATCTGATTTCTCATCCTTTGGGATTAGAAACTCCAAATCTGGACGACCTCAAGCTCTCAGCTTGGTTGATCCAGTTCCATTAGTTGCCAGGACTCCTGGTATCTCATCTGCAGTTAGATCCATCGTGGTAGCGGCGCATAAGCCTTCTACCAGAAAGGTTTACAACAGCAAATGGAAACGGTTTTTCATTTGGGCCTCGCATAAGAATTTGGATCCTTTCACTGCTCCCATTCCAGCAGTGCTTGATTTCCTATCTCATATTTTTCAGCAAGTGGCCAGTTCTTCTACTGTAAAGGTTCAAATGGCTGCCATTTCCCATTTTCACATTGGAGACAATCTTAGTCCTTTAGCTTCCACTAAGATTTGTAAGACCTTCTTAAAAGGAACCTTTCTTTAGAGACCTCCTATTAGTAATGCTGTTCCCCCATGGGACGTGACCTTGGTCCTTCAGGCTCTAACTGGACCACCCTTTGAACCTGCAGCTTCTGTTGATTTAAAATTCTTATGTTGGAAAACTGCTTTCTTAATAGCTATTACTTCAGCTAGAAGGGTGCCAGAACTCCAGGCCCTTTGTACTAAACCCCCATATCTTGTTTTCAATAAGGACAGAGTCTCTCTCAGGACTGACCCTTCCTTCTTACCTAAAGTGGCTTCCGAGGCGAATATCAATCAGTCCATTAATCTACCAGTTTTCTTCCCTAACTATCAGAATAAAGGGGAATACAAACTTCATTTGTTAGATGCTCATAGACAATTGCACCTTTACCTACACAGAACAGCTGCCTTTCGCAAGTCAGAGCAGCTATTTGTTTCCTTTGCGAAGCCTTACTTGAGTAAGCCAGTGTCGAAGGTGACTCTAGCTAGATGGATTTCTCACTGCATTTTGCTCACATACAAGATATCAGGTCTGCCTGAGCCCTTAGGGGTTCATGCCCATTCTACCCGTTCTATGGCTACTTCTGGTCAAGAGTGCCCATGGATGATATTTGTTCTGCGGCTACTTGGGCTTCCTCTCATACCTTTATCTCTCATTAAAAATTGAATTTAGTATCCAGAGGAAGAGCAGCTTTTGGCTCTGCAGTGCTCCAGAATATCTTTCCTTGAGGACCTCACAAGTTTTTTGGTAGCTGGGGACTCTGTCCCACAGGTTGCTGATCAAATTAAGTTAACTACTTTAGATAAAGAAGTTATATACTCACCATAACGTTCCATCTGAGTAGGTAACTTCATTTGTCAGCAACAGACCCCCCCCCTTCCCCCAAACCTGGTTCTCTGGTTATCTGAATCCTAGAATGATATCAGCTTTTGGTATTCATTAGGTTAGGATGTTTCAGGTTGTTGTTTTATCTAGGTGACATTGTATAATTGGGCAAACGTGATCTGAGGACTGGAAGGAGGTAGCAGGGTATTATTGGTAAGGGGGAGGAGCTTGGAGCTTGGATCTTTAGCTTGGAAAGCTGCCGGCTCGGATCCAGGTCGGGTCCGATACCCACAGGTTGCTGACAAATTAAGTTACCTATTCAGATGGAACGTTATGGTGAGTACATAACTTCTTTTTGTTAGCAACCGACCCTCCCTCCTTCCCCCTAACCTGGTTCTTTGATGTCCTGATCACTAGGATGGTTTATCCAGGTCAGTTGTTAATCCTTACGTTAGGATTCTCCAGGTTGTTGCTTTGTCATGGTGAGATTATTTAGATGGGCAAACGCGATCTGGGGATTGAAAGGAGGTGGCAGGGCATTGTGGGTAAGGGGGAGGAGCTTGGAGCTCGGATCTCTAGCTTGGAAAGCTGCCTGCTCGGATCCAGGACGGATCCAATACCCCAGGATGCTGACAAATTAAATTACCTACTCAGATGGAACGTTATGGTGAGTACATAACTTCTTTTTATGTATACAACCTTAAAGGAAACACCCCTAATAGTGAATGGAACTTCCTATACTGAACGAGGGGATATAACAAATTGGATGGTCGATAAATTTAGCTCCAATTTCACTCCGCTGTCACTCTCAGTTCCCCCCAGGAAATGCACTCTGTCATTTCTGTCCGAACTATCATGAATGAACAGCTCCTCACTGTACTCTCCAGACCTAAAAACACTGCATCGGTAGATCCAAATAATATTTCAGGATGCCTCCTTAATAGATTGAAACAAGACTTGTAAGGTTCACTGTAATCTCTATTCAGCTATAGCCTCCAGACAGGCTTCATCTGTAGGGAATGAAGGCCTGCAACTGTCATCACTCTACACAAAGACAGACCATCAACAGACCCAGGAACTACAGACCATTAAGTTTGACTAGTCATATATGCAAGGCCGAGGAAATAAATATTGGACCATATAAACAAGGACACAGGAAATCTTCAAACACTAGGCCTAACTCAATTCGGTTTTGTCAAGGGCAGGCATGCCTACTAAACTTGTTGGACTTCTTCGAGAATGTCACTAAAGCCATGGATGAAGACAAAATGGGACATACTGCCTACCTTGACTTGGCAAAGACATTTGACACAATACCTCACTTGAGTATTATAGACAAACTCACAGCTTTAGACATAAATCCCTATGTCACCTGATGGATAGCCAAATGGCTCACAGATAGAACACAAGAAGTTAGGGTGGGGGAATTTACTTCCACCAAGAGGCCTGTTACTAGTGATGCCCCACATGGCTTGGTAATGGTACTTTCCCATTTGGAATATACTTTTGTGAATTCAAGGCAAATGTAGAGGGCCTTTGGCTGACCAAAGTTGCTGATGACTCCAAGCTGGGTGCAATCAGTGAATCCCCCAAAGATGTAGATATCCTCCAGTAAGGCCTGACACAGACAAATAACTGGTGCCCGAACCATGTTCCTAAAACTCAGTGCAAAAAATACATAATTATACACTTTGGGAAGATGATTACCCCTGCAAATTACAACATTGATAGCAACCAAGAGGAGACCCAGTGGTAAGAGACTTGGGAACTCAGGTTGACAGTAACCTGAACTTTGATTACTGTATGTCCATAGTAGTGAGAAAATCCTTCTATGTGGTGCAACTTACAAGTAAAGGTATGGCATCCAGATCTAAGGAGATCATAGTCCCACTACACGCAGCCCTCTTTAGGCCAATAATTGAGTACAGTGCACCTGTCAGCATGCATCTGTCCAGGCATTTGCAACAACTGGAGTATCCACGTAGGTTCCTCACTAAAAGAATATAGGGCATAAGTAATATATCTTATGCAAACTGCCTCAAAGCCTGTTCATGTACTTGGTCTCCTGTGGACTAACTGTTAAGGGGTAATATATGCTTAACATACAAGGCATTCTCCTATCTAGCCTTTAAAAACTCTGCTTGTATAGCAGAGTTTAAATATTTGATGAAACATTTTTTCTCTCCCAACCTACTTAATCCTGTGTCTGTTCTCCTAGTTGATGTACCTGGACAATCCTTCGATCATATGTGTGCTTCTGCAATGTTGTCCCTAAAGTGACCCTAGTGCCAGGTGGGCCCCCAGTTTCTCATGGAATTTATCTTAGACTGCAGATGTTGAGGCTACATCAGCACCAGGGCCCGTTTGAGCAACCTGTCTCCTAACGCTCCTACATCCACAGACTGGTGGTCTGTCTATCTCTCTTACTCTCTGTCTCTCCCTCTCTGTCTGTCAGCTCTGGCCTTTGCCAGAGCTCATCAAGTTGTCCACCAACAGTGCCCGGTCCCTCCAGGATAGGCTTACCCAGCCTTACTGACTGCACCATCAAGCACTCACATTCCTCATTGAACTCAGGTCTCCTTGGCTGTAGTCATGAGTTTATACCTGTACAGCAGCAGTGCAAGCAACACACATTTTCTTCAGAATGATGAGTGCCTGTCCTGTACTACAACTAGTAAACTGGATTTTTTCTTATGTGTAACCCAACTGCATTACCAAGTTACTATTTTTTGTATTATTTTTATCTTTCTTTCTTTCTCTGGAAAGAAACATCTTTATTTTTTTTTTCTTTTTTGAGTTAACTGGGATTTTTATTTTTTATTTATTTTTTTGTTGAACTGTAAGCAGTCAATGAATCTTTGCACAGCGATTGGGATTTTGAATCTTATCATCTGACCTCTACAACTAAAGACGTCCTTGTTGGATGTACTGCTGTCTCTATTACAAAGAACTCAACTTTTTACAACAAAACTACAGACATATAGTTGACCAGTAGACCAAGACCTCACTGAATTGTCTTGTCTATAAATGTACAATTTAATACTGATCAAAAGTGTGGCTTTTTTCTGTCACTTGAGACCTTTTCATCTTAGTCAAGATTGATGCAAGTTTTTTTTCCTGCTCTGGACCTTTTGTTTAGTAGAAACTAGATTTAACGTTGGGCCTTGACCATTTATTGTGTTATCTTAATGAGTGATTGTTTTTTGTTTTTTGCTTTGCATTTTATATTTTATATTTTTAAAATGTGTATCCTGAATAAAATGCTTGTTTGCAATATTTAACTATCCATACACAACATGACATGGATGCTTGCTTTGTATTTTATATTATGTATATCTTTGCAAAACTGTTTTTTTTTCAGTAGTTTTTCATCCTGGGTCCACTGTAAATGATGCCTACTTAATAGGGCTAACCTAATTAACACAAGATAAAATAAAAAAATTAAGGTGAGTAAAAAGCCTGAGTGCTACAACACTAAAAGTCTGTGGGCCAAATTCAGGAAGCCTCCGTGTAAGAGTTATAACTCTTACACGGAGGCTGCAGTTAAACGGTGTGATGTCAGCATGTCATGCATATGCATGAGGTGCATGAGGCATGCTGAATCACACCGTAACTCTTACACGGTCCGTGTAAGACAGTAGGGGGCGTGTCCGTAGGCTAAGCCCTGCAAGCGGACACGCCCCCGAAAGTCTAGAATGGCAGAAAGTAAACAGCCACGAGAGAGGCCATGGAAATGTGAATAAACACACTACACAACACATGCCCCCACAGACCAGCAATGTAAAAAGTGAACAGATGTTATAAAATGAAAATAAAAACTGTTTTATTTTTTTTAAACCCTGTAAATGTTTGCTACTGTGTGCGCTCGTGTGCGCAGGTGTGCTACTAGCGCAACTGCAGTTAGCAATCAGTGGAAAAGGATATAAGAACTAAATATGCAAAGTAAGCCGAGAAGTAATAGCATAGCGGTAGAGTTGTCGGCTTAAGAGCAGGCAGGCAAGGTTCGAGCCCACACAACAACCTTTTTTTTTTGTAAATAAGCACTAAAAATGCCCCTGACAGTATTGTACAAATGTAAAAGTATTTCCTTTTGTAAAATGGAATGAAATGGAGCTTATATTTTCAAGTAATACAATAATAAAAACATTTAGAAATGTACTGATAGCTAAGCTGCTGTGAGACAGAGTGCCCGTAGCTGAGTAGTGTTTCAAAGGCTGCAAATTGCTTGCCCGTAGCTAAGCACTGGTTTAACAGGCTCAAACTGTTTGCAACTAGCTGTGCTTAGCTTAACATGCGTGTTACTAGCCAATTAAGGTTTAACCCAGCGCACACCGTTTGCGCAGAGGTGTGCGCCGCGCCCACAAGCTAACCACCGGTGCGCATGCATGAGCTCCGCGCAAACGAGCGCAGCCCTGGTTTAAGTGCTTAAAAGTGCTTTTGGCATGTTTGATTGACAGGTCCTGAACTCATTTCTAGACAGTCATGAAAATTAAAAAACAGTGGTCAGATTCGAACCCAGGATACCATGCACTAGAGTCAAGGTACTAAACCACGAAGCCATGACAGCAGCACTTAGAAATGCAGAAATAGCATATATATAGGATATAATCCAAAATGGAGCATGATAAAGCAGTTTCTGTGAAGTAGATACAATTCCAAAATGGCCAATCATAGAAATGTGCGGGAAAATCGGCATATATAAGCCCCATAGGCGGGAATACACAGCATAAACGATTGTAGAATAGACCTGCAGGCAGAATGAGTGGAGTAGGGGAGGGATGTTGCTTTCGAGCACAGCGGTGGGGCGTTGAGGAGTCCAGATACATGGTCTGGCTCCTAGTTCACCATCATGAGGCCCAACTCATGCAGGGCCAGGTCTCATGGGGAGCATACAGGGCGGAGGCATGGGACCAGTTGGCTCATGATCTCACTAGTGCTACTGGGATTCCACGTACTGGTGAGCAGGTCCGTCACCACCATGCGGACCTGAAGCGACGTAAAGAAGACCAGTTGACCCAATGGATCCAGGAGGCCCGGGATATGCCCAACGCCCCACTACTGAGTAAGTTACATTTTACTTATGTATGTAAAGAATTCAACTAGCTGATACCATGGAGATGTGTATTCCAATATTACTTGTTTTGTATTACAGCTGCAGGTGTCCGCTCTGCGAATCGCAGGGCACATGACCGCAGGCTAGTGCGGCTGCGCCACCATGCAGGTTAGTAACCCCACCTAGTATTTGTAAATAAATATTATAGTGTAGCACATAGCAGAACACTGCAGTGTATTCATTAAAAGTAATAGAATGTGCAAGCAACAAGTGAAAGTCTGCAGGTATGGCTGCAACAAGTTCATCAGTATGCAAGTGAAACTGGAAATATAATTGATAGAAATAAATAGATGTTAAGTTGTCAATCTCGCCTTCATTCTTGCTGGATGGGTTCGGAACCGATCCTCGGCTCCGACTCGGCACTTGCTTTAGCTTGAGAACTCCTTTTACCAGCTCGAGGCAACCCTATATCCCATGATGCAAGGCGGAACTACCCCAGATCTCGTTTGCCGCTTAGCGAAAGAGGTCTCCTTTGCCAGCTGAGGTAAGTAATTTTCTTGTAAAAAGAGAAAACCTTAGTTAGGGTTTTATTTCCCCCTTGTATCCATTCTTATAGTCTGTAGTGTGTTACAGCCCACCCTATTCCCTTGTATTTCAAAACTTTTTGTTACCTTTAGTGTAAAAGTTTAGTTAGGCCTAAACCCCATTGGTTAATCCCTCCCTGTGTGTTTGTGTGTTAGGGGATTAATCTTGCGTGTTTGTTGGGGTTTGTGTGTGACTTCCTCCTAGGATAATGTCTAAGGAAGGCAAGGTCTCAGGCTTCAAGAAGTGTGACTCGTGCTGTCAGAAAATGTCTCTGACAGACGGTCACACTTCTTGTGTTTACTGCCTGGGGCCTTTGCACCTGCAGGACTCCTGTGCTTTGTGTCACTCTTTTAGCCAGAGAGTCCTGCAGGAACGGAGGAATAAGCTTATCCTCCGTGGCTTACTTAAGCCAGAAGGTTCTCCCTCTAAAGCAGGGTCTGGGAAACCTTCTAAGCCACCGAAGGCTCAGGCTTCAGTATCCAAGCCTCCTCCGGTGGCTCCGGCTCCGTCGAGCCGAGATCGCCCGCTGGAAACGATCTATCTACTTCAAAAGTAGTGGGTTCGGCACCGACTGGTTCCGACACCTTGTCTACTGTGGCCTTGTCGGCTCCGGCTGGAGCCGACACCTTATCCAGTATCGGAGCCGAGAAACCTTCGGCTCCATCTGGAATTCAGGGGACTTCAGCTCCGATGACTTCGTCCCGAAAGAGATCTCGGTCCCCTTCGTTACAGAGTATCCACTCGGCTCCGGGATCTCCTCTTTTGTCGGAGCGGAGCCATCGGAGCCGATCTTCGAGATCTTCCAGGCTGTCTGACCACGACTTAAGAGAGGGTGGTAAGCAGGCTATTGAAGTCGCAGGCACTGGCCCAAATGCTCCATAGCCCGTCTCAACAGACTTCGGCTATTGCCTCACCCCTTGAACTTCCTCCTCCGATTCCACACCAGAGTTCGGAGCTGGAGCTTCTCTGGACAGCGACTTTTTCGGCGCCAGAGCCGATACATCCTTCGGCTCCGTCGTCCTCGGCTCCGATCTCCTCCTTGAGGCCTTCCTTGGAGGGATCCGGTCGTCGGGTTTCCCTTGTCGGCTCCGAGGGGGCTAGTGGCATCGGACCCTTGTCCGACCCCGCTCTCCCTCTCGGGGCTTCGGCTTTGGTAAGCTCGGCGCCGACATCGGCCTCGGAGCCTTCCCTCTCAGTGGAGCCGGGAATTCCTGTATCCTCGGAACGGGGATATTCCGGCCTCCCGGGGAGGGGAGCCTTTGAGGTGATGAGGAGTGTCCTGGCCTCTGAGCCAGGTCAACGGTCCATCCCTCTAGCTCCTCCCTCTTCAGTGCCTGTAGACGCCTCTTGCCAGCCTCTTGCTCTCAGGCCCAGGGATCCATCGCCCCAGGTTTCCCCATTGGGAATTTCCTCCTCTTCCGAAGTTTCTCCTGATCCAGTGGGGCAACCCCCTCGGAAGAGGACGTGTAAGAGGAAACACACAGACTCCCCCGAGTCTACTACATCGGATACCGACTTAGATGAGTCGGAGGGTTCCCCACGATCCCCCTCTGAGGATGTCTCCTTTTCAGACATCCTTGAGCTCCTCAAACAGAGGGGGAATTGGCCATCTATTGATCCCTCCGAGGATGAGTCGGTATACCTGGAGGCTTTTGGATCCCGACCCTCCACATCCTGGGTGTCTCCGCCTTTCGACCCACTTATGCAGGTAGTGGCTCGGAAGGCGTGGGCGGCTCCAGATTCTGTGGAACCTGTCCCCAGGAGACCATCCAAATTTATCACGGCCCCTACGGACAAACAGTTTCTTTCCAAGGGCGTCTCTGTGGATGCTATGGTGGTGGCGGCCACTAAGAAGGAACTGGCGGATCCTTCAGTACCTGTCCATCCTCCTAACAAGGATTCTAGGACCATGGACAGGTATGGAAAGCGGATGTTTTCTTCAGCGACCTTTGCTATGCGTTCGCTGAACTACCTTTGTCACTTTACCAGGCTTCAAAGAGATATTCTTAAGGAACTGGGTGAAGTGGTCCAGGATCCTTCTGCTGCTGGGGCTCAAGAAAAGATTGCCTCACAGCTAGCAATCCTGAATTCCCTATCCAACTCCTCCATGCAGCTCATATCCTATGCGGCCGATGGAGCGAGCAGGGCCGCAGGCACAGGAGTTGCTCTTAGACGCCAAGCCTGGATGCGGCTTTGTAATTTTAAGGACCCCTTTAAGGCATCCTTCACCAATACCCCCTTTGATGGTTCGGCTTTGTTCGGACCTCAGGTGAAGGATACCTTGACCAGGTGTGAGCAGGACGGTAAAACTCTTTCTGCCGTTGGAGTCCATTTTTCCACTCCTTCTAGACCATATCCCAAGGGTCAAAAGGGGGGGAAGATGTGGTTCTGCAAAGCCCAAGGAGCTACACCGGACACACGTGGTCAGTTTACCCCCAGAGGCAGAGGGGGTAACAACAATAGACGCCACCCTAGAGGCAGGGGGGGTCCTCAGAACCAGGGCAACAGGGAGTCTCTTCCTGAGAAGCCCTTTCAGCATCCCTGAGGTGTTGCCCAACTGTCCACCCTTGGAGGCAGTCGGGGGAAGGATTTCGCTGTACCCAGTAGCCTGGCAATCCCTATCACAAGATATGTGGGTACAGTCGATCATATCCGAGGGTTACAAAATCCCCTTCGAAAGGTATCCCGTACCTCAACAATCCCTTCCAGACATCTCACCCGGTCAAAGGGATTTGGCAGAACAGGAGGTTTCAAAGCTCCTAGAAAAAAGAGCCGTCCAGACTGTGCCGGCAGACCAGGTAGGATCCGGCGTCTACTCGAGATTCTTTTTGGTCCCCAAAAGGATGGGAGATTGGAGACCAATATTAGACCTGAGCAGTCTAAACAGGTTTGTCAAGAAGGCAAGATTCCGGATGGTCACGCTTCAGTCCATTCTGCCCTTTCTGGGCAAGGACAACTGGATGTGCTCTATAGACCTTCAGGATGCTTACTATCACATAAAGATTCACAGACGCTCCAGAAGGTTTCTCCGCTTTCGGCTAGGGACCAGTCATTACCAATTCAGAGCCCTGCCCTTTGGCCTCACTTCAGCCCCCAGAGTGTTTACCAAATGCATGGCAGTGGTCACAGCTCATCTGAGACGTCAAGGATTCCAGGTGTTTCCTTATTTGGACGACTGGCTCCTCTCCGCCACCACCAGGTGTCAGCTTCTTCAGTCCAGAGACTACACTCTACAGCTTTGCAGGAGTTTGGGAATTTCAGTAAACTTCGAAAAATCTTCTCTGCTGCCTTGCCAATCTATCACCTTTATAGGCGCAGAATTAAACACCGTCAAAATGTTAGCCAGGTTAACAGATCAAAGAATTCTGGACATCCAAAAATTCGTTCGGATTTTATTGCAGAGCAACAAGGTCAAAGCCAGATTCATACTGAAGGTTCTGGGTCTTATGGCTGCGGCCATTGTTCTACTACCACTGGCTCGCTTCCACATGCGTCTTCTGCAGTGGATGCTATTCACGCAGTGGTCGTACCACAGTCTCCCGATGAGGCACGAAATCTTAGTCACACAGTCATGCAGAACTCATCTGAATTGGTGGATATCTTCCCCTCTTCTTCATCAGGGATGACCCTTTGTTTCCCCTCCTCCAGTTGCCACAGTCACTACGGATGCCTCTCTGATCGGGTGGGGGGGGCATTATCAGGGCAGGATGGTCCACGGGACGTGGCAACCCATAGAATACCATCTGCACATAAATGTCCTGGAGATGAGAGCGGTGCTTTTAACGTTGCAGGCCCTCAACGACTTTCTTCCTACGGGGACTATTGCAGTACAGACGGACAACATGTCCGTGGTCTGGTACATCAACAAGCAGGGCGGGACCAGGTCCTATCCTTTGTGTCGAGAAGCTCTCAGACTTTGGCAATGGGCAATCTCCTCTCATCGGTTTCTGATAGCAACGCACATCCCCGGCAAGTCCAACCTCTTAGCGGACAGGCTGAGCAGATCCATTCTGATGCCTCACGAGTGGTCTCTCAATCAATCTGTAGTGGATCAGATTTTTCTGCAGTGGGGCACTCCTTGTTGCGATCTTTTTGCTACTCCTCAAAACAACAAGTGCCCAGATTATTTCACTCTCTTTCCCCTTCCAGGCCAACCCCTGAGAGACTCTCTAACCCAGGATTGGCCCCGGGGACTTCTATACGCTTTTCCTCCCTTTCCCTTGATTCCACAAGTCATTCAGAAAGCCACCGTTTTGAGAGCCAAGTTGATTCTCATTGCCCCTTATTGGCCTCGACAAATTTGGTTTCCGTCTCTGCATCGTCACCTTCTGGTGCAGCCCTGGCATCTGGACCCAGTTCCAGATCTCTTGATCCACCAGTCGGGTCAGCAGCACCGGGCCATTCATTCTCTCAACCTCACTGCTTGGTTGCTCCACTTCCTTCCCTAGCCAGGCTTCCGATGATCTCGGACTCCGTCAGAGACATCTTAGTGTCTTCCTTAAAGTCGTCCACTAGGACTGTTTATGCTAGCAAGTGGCGACGTTTTTCTATTTGGGCAAATTCCAGGAATATTGATCCATTTACTTCTCCTGTACATTCTGTTTTAGATTTCCTGGCGGAGGTTTTTCATTCAGGATCCTCGTCATCTACAGTTAAAGTACAACTGGCTGCTATTTCCAAGTATCATGTTGGCTTGCATGACAATAACATAATGTCTCATAGATTATGCAAGGCCTTTCTGAGAGGAGTTTTTCTCCTAAAGCCTATAAAGCATCCTCCTCCGCAATGGGATCTAAACTTAATGTTGGCATCCTTGATACTACCTCCCTTCGAGCCGTCTGCTTCATGTTCTTTGAAGTTATTGACCTGGAAAACTATATTCTTACTGGCGGTCACTTCAGCAAGAAGGGTTTCCAAGATTCAAGCTCTCTGCATTCGTTCCCCTTACTTGTTTTTTCATAAGGACAGGGTATCATTAAGAACGAACCCTTCCTTTCTCCCCAAAGTTGTGTCTCAAACCAATATTAACCAATCTATAGATCTACCAGTCTTCTTCCCAAACTATTCCGACAGAGCTGAACAGAAGCTTCATTTTTTGGATGTCCATCGTCAGCTCAGGTACTATTTGCATAGAACTAAACAATTCAGAAAATCGGACCAATTATTTGTCTCCTATGCAGAAAACAGGATAGGTCTTCCAGTTTCTAAAGTGACCTTATCCAGATGGTTGACTTCCACCATTTCCTTTGTGTACTCTCTCAGAGGCAAGCAGCTATCTTCTAAACCAAAAGCACACTCAACCAGGAGTCTATCCACTTCTGCAGCTTTTCAGGATAGACTACCCATTGATACTATTTGTGCAGCAGCTACTTGGGCCACGCCTCATACCTTTGTCTCTCATTACAAATTGGACTTGGCCTCCAGAGATAGGGCCAGTTTTGGTTCCACAGTTCTCAAGAGTCTGTTCCATTGAGCCTACCCCCTGGCCTGGACAGATCTTGAAGAGTTCCTATCTGGCTGTTTTTCATCCTGAGCCTTTCATATGAGGACTCTTTTTATGAACTTGTTTCCTAAATTATGTTAGGTTAGTCCTTAGCAGGGTAGGTTAGCTACCAAACGAGATCTGAGGTAGTTCCGCCTTGCATCATGGGATATAGGGTTGCCTCGAGCTGGTAAAAGGAGTTCTCAAGCTAAAGCAAGTGCCGAGTCAGAGCCGAGGATCGGCTCCGAACCCATCCAGCAAGAAAGAAGGTGAGAGAAGACAACTAACATGGAACGTTATGGTAGGTACATAACTTCTAATTCTGTAATACAGATGTCCCACCATTAATTAAATGTAGTATAACCTGCAGTAGTCTCAAGAGTACAGCTTCAGAAGCTGAGTTAATCACATGTGAGATATATCCCCTGTTGAAATGCTGAATCATGACAGAAGTGAGGCTGCTGGAAAGTGTTTGAATCACCACAGGTCTAATATGTGAACAAAGCCTAGAAGTACCAACCTGAACTGTGAAATAGCAGGATGTGTGAGAGTGACAGAAAGGTTCATGTATCAATAAATAAAGTAGTAATAACTCCTGAATATATACGCCTCAGTGTGGTTCTACAGAACTAAATGCATGTGGGAATTAAAAATTAACATCCCAAACTGATTTCAGTGTGTTTGAATCTTGAATGTTTAAGCCAAAATCTGTATATGGTGATGACAGTCAACAATTTTCAGATAGAATGAATGATTGTCTGACATACTAAACATCCATAGTTGTCCCCTGCCCTGTCATTAAAGTGTAGCAGGATGATGTATCTGATCAAATTCAAAATAACTAGGATAGTGATGTATCTGTAACAGGTCTAGCATGACAGTCAATTAAAAATCATTTGGAAACTATCATCCACAAGTTAATTGTGTTTCTATTACAAATGTATATTAATGTATAATTTATGAATGTGTCATCATTTTTTTTCTCCACCCCACCCTATAATTGCAAATTAAAAAACTCACTACATATTGGTATGTGAACATTTCATTAACCATGGACATTTGTCCTGTTGTTTCAAAAATATATGCATGTCCGTTGTTGCATGTGCCCTGTTCATACCTGCAAACCTGATGGCCTGTTGCCATTAATCAACCCTGCATGTTGTTTGATTGTGTATTTCTGTTCAAATAATGCATGTGATATTGATATGCCTGTTGTTCAGTGGTGTTAATATCTGGGTGTTTGTTTAATGGGAATACCAATGCATGCTGTTACAACTAATTTGAATGGAACAATATGCTACTAACCCAAACTAACATAACATACTCACAAACCTAGAACGCTTGGGAAGGCAGGTCCCAGCGGACCCACCTCTCCCACCTCATCTGGCGACTGCACCTGGCACTAGTGCCCAGGCCGGACCCTCCTCCGGTGGCCCTGTGCCACCTTCGGGAGGAAGCGCTGCAGGGGATGGGGCCTGTCCCCCCTGTGCAAGCGTGGCCGGAGGAGCCTGTCCACTCACCCTCCAAGGTGTCCGGTCTGTGGTGTGAAGGGAGATTCAAGACTCTGTTCTTGGGCCCCTACGCCAGCTTGAGGCCCGGGTGGCACAGCTTACGGGCATGCCCGTTGTTCCGCCTGCACAGCCACCAGCACAGCCCTGTCCTGGGCTGTGAAGGAACAGTGGCAACTGCCTATGGGTGGGGATATCAGTTCCACTGTTGCCATCTGTGGGCTCATGTGCCCTGGATATCCCAACCTCCGTCCCCATCAATTGTGTAACCCCCCCACATGTGTCATACACCGCCCCTGTATGCGTCTTGTCTGTCTTGTCTGTTAACCTACCCAACCTACCTCCCCAGCTATACCGACTACCTTCACCTGACATACCACTCTCACCTGATAAAAAAAAAAAGGGCACTCTGTACCCACAAAAAGTTACGCCCCATACATAGCTGTCCATGTTGCACACATGTCCACTGGACATTGAAACTGTTAATTACAATTGGCTGTACAACAGGTATTAATGTTGTCCTGACACCTCTCTCAGGGGTGGAAGGTTTCAAATGTCACACCAAATTACATACAAATGCACAGCTGTTGCTGAGAAAGACATGGGCAGCTATGGGCCTCACCTACATCCTTCCTGCAAATCCCAAGCTTGTTTCCCTTCTGTCTTACCCTCTTTGTGACCCCTTTTTCACCACTTTCCTGTCACCCCTTTTTCTTTTCTTTCAAAGAAAATAGCGCGGGTGTGCGTTTGTGTGCGCGGAGCTCACCGCCAGTGTGCATGCGTGAGCTCCGCGCAAACGAGCGCAGACCTGGTTTTAAGTGCTTAAAAGTGCCTTTGGCACTTTTGATTGACAGGTCCTGTATTCATTTCTAAAGAAAAATAAATTCCCACTGCCAGTCTCGAACCCAGGACCGTGGTAACACTAGTCTGTATGACCTACCACTAAGCCATGACTCTCATACAAGAACATAGTGCTAAAATAAATATAACATGTAATACTAGGAATCAATATAAAGGTAATGTAGGATGTGTACTACCCAAAGCATGTCGGGTAGATTTTTAATGCCCAAATTACTGGATTCCCATACTAGTTTAGTGTTAACAGAAACAGCCCTGCTAATTGTTAGCTTGTACATAATAATGTAAGGTAATGTACATATATTGCAGCAACCAGAATCTACAACACAGCCTGACTCCTGTGAGACTTACTAACCCTTTTAACTGCGTAAAGGTGCCTTCAGCACTTTGATTGACAGGTCTTGTACTCATTCCGAAAGAAAAATAAATTCCCACTGCCAGTCTCAAACCCAGGACCGTGGTAACATTAGTCTGTATGACCTACCACTAAGCCATGACTCTCATACAAGAACATAGTGCTAAAATAAATATAACATGTCATACTAGGAATCAATATAAAGGTAATATAAGATGTGTACTACCCAAAGCATGTCAGGTAGATTTTTAATGCCCAAATTACTGGATTCCCATACTAGTTTAGTGTTAACAGAAACAGCCCTGCTAATTGTTAGCTTGTACATAATAATGTAAGGTAATGTACATATATGAAAGTATGTATATGTACACATACATATATATATATATATATATATATATATATATGTATATAGATATATATATAAAGATATATATACATATATATATATATATATATATATATATATATATATATATATATATATATTAATACATAAGAAATATAGTGGTAGGTGTCAGTATTCATACACACTCACTACAGGAAACAGTGAAGATAAATGCAGCAGTCAGAATCTGCAACACAGCCTGACTCCTGTGAGACTTACTAACCCTTTTAACTGCTTAAAGGTGCCTTCAGCACTTTGATTGATAGGCCCTGTACTCAATATGAAAGCAAAATAAAAGCATACTATTAGGCCCTACCACAAGACCATTGTAACACTAGTCTGTATGACCTACCACTAAGCCATGACTCTCATACAGGAATATAGTGCTAAAATAAGTAGAACATGTAATAGTAGGAATGAAGATAAAGGCAATATAGGATGTGTACTACCCAAAGCATGTCAGGTAGACTTTTACTGTCCTAATTACTGGATTCCCATACTAGTTTAGTGTTAACAGAAACAGCCCTGCTAATTGTTAGATTGTATTTAATAATGTCAGCTAATGTACATATATGAAAGTATGTATATGTACACACACATATATATATATATATATATATATATATATATATATATATTAATACATATGAAATATAGTTGTAGGTGTCAGTATGCATACACACTCACTACAGGGAACAGATGCAGCAACCTGAGTTTACAACACAGCATGAATCATGAGAGACTTGCTAACCTTCACACTCACAGAACACTGTCGACAGCATAGCAGCATGGTCCACGCCCTTACAATCTGAAAGGGCAACGCCTATCTCACATACCCTTTTATAGCACTGTCCTGAAATCACAGTGAGACATGCAATCAGTACACACCTGGCTGCATGCACTTAGCAAATGCTACCTTGCAATTGGTGCAGAGGCCATCACATGGACCTATGCAGATAGCTACAAAAGCATCCAGTACTAACACTCCACACATGCAATACATCCATTGCACCAAACTGATGGAGAAAGAGAGAGAGAGAGAAAAAGAAAGAAAGAAATAAAGCAATAAAGGCAGTGAAAAAAAAACTGCATCTTCACAGCAACAAAAGCAGCAGCAGCAGCAGCAAACAGCAAGTAGCACCAGTGACACAGCAACAGCTGACACAAACACAGGTAATGCAAAGTAGCAGGTTAATACTGTGTTTACTGTGAAACCTCCAAATGTATCATAGTTCACTATCTATAGGTATGTCCATGAGATAGGTTGTGTGTACATAGTCCTGATATATATATACATATGCAGTATTGCTGTACATGTCTTCCATACTTAAGACTTCCATAGCTTAGAACACAAGGCCAGTTATGCATATGATGCAGTAGTTCCCAGGGTCAGTAGAGGTTCCTCCTCATTGGTGTGGGACCACTGTGTATGTATGGCACTGTTCAGGTACATATCCTGTAGTATGGCCAGGGTTTAATATCAGTCTGTAATGTGGTGCTATGTCCTCTAGGGGTAAACGTATCACACATCCAGGGATACCATTTTGTAACAGTGATGCTGTGTGTTCTGCAATGTTGAGGGTGGCCCTCACCTGGACATGTGAGATGATAGGGAGGTTACATTCATCTGTGATAACTAATTCCACTTGTGTAGGAGAATGGGGGGGGGATACCTGCACCTAAACTGTCTGCAACAATGTTGCCAATATCTGTGCATTTGGTGAATGTGAAGCATCTTACCACTGCTGACCACAGATGCCTTGCCTTCATGTGAATCTGCTCTGTGCTGCAGTAGCCTCCTGCTATTGTTATACAATGTGCCTGTATCTGTAGTCCACTGGACAGGATAAATAAGTGGCGTGCATACGGTCTGGGTTAGATATGTGTGTGCACATTACATGCACTATGTGGGATGTCTGTGGTAAGCTTTTGCAAAGGGGCCAGCAGTGTGTGTTGTGGCTTCCACTGGCCCAGTGGGCTGCATGGATAGCATCACAGTTCTAACTAGTGAATAACTGTGTAATTACATACATACATAGCAAGGTAGTGTACTGTGCTTGTGGTGTTGTTGGGATATGTATATCCAGGCTGAGTAATGTGTGTCCACATCACAGTGTTGGATGGCAACACACATACAGTATGTTGGGATGAACACCCAGAGTGTTTCAGAAGTGTTGCCTGTGCAGAAATATCTGTGCAGAAATATCTGGCCATTACCTGCGCATCCCCCACAACACACACACATGCAACATATGGCAGAAGTAGTATAGCAGTACACATAGGTTCATAGGTTCATACTAGGCTATTTGCCCTTGGGCATTGATAAGCCTAGCAGAATGTGTTTGTCTTTTGCCACCCAATTAAAATTTATGTTGCTATTCCCTTTTCCGTGGTTAGTATACTGTGCCTCTGTCTAACAGTGACATAGAAGTGATACCCGGGGTACAACTATGATCTCCATCCACTCATCCAGATTAATATGGAAGAGAGTCAATGAGAGACTCTGCCTGACCTGTACTGTGAGTTCATTACAGAGTGAAGGGAGCCTCTGGGTTATGAATCTGTCCCTCCAGCATGTCCTATTTATTTCAGTGCTAAGGTTCAGGTCTCTTGAGCGTGTGGCTGTATGGGATTTTGATTTCCTGAGGTGCAGCATGTCCATTACTTCTGGGTTGGACATGGCTGTATATGGCAGGCACAGACTGCCTCTGAACAGGCAGTATGCCACTGAGTCCAGCTGGAATTTCTTTAACTGGGCAGCATATGGCATCTGTTTGAGCCCTTTGATCCTCTTGATGAGGTACTGTTGGGGTTTTTCCAGTTGCTGTAGGTGTCTGGTTAGGTACATCCCAAAAGGAGCATTGTACAATTATAGGACTGATGATGGATGAGTAAGGAGGCACGATGACCTCCCCTGATGTACATGTGAATCCCTTCATGATTAGCTGGGCTATATAACATGTTTTCAATCCACTTTGGCCACGTGGTTGTCAAATGACAGATTGCTATCAAGTTTGTTCCCCAGGTCCCCAATTACTTCTTCTGTACTTAATGGCTTAACACCTATGTGGTACTTTGCCACCAATGTGGAGGTGTGGGTATCTTTGATGAATATTGATACTCCCCCTCCTTTTGTTGTTTGGTCCAAGTGTTGGGGCTGACAAGAATGGTAACAGGTATAACTTGGTAGTGCTGGTGTGCTCTTGGGAAACCTGAAACAGGTATCTGTTACTGCACAGATATCGATGTCCATAATGCTAAGTAGAGTTTTGAGTGCGTGTATCTTGAGGTTTAGACTTCTGGTGTTGAGTAGCTTTACTCTTAGTTCCTCATCCTTTGTGATACGTATGGATGTGGGGTTTGCCTTATGAGCCTAGCCTAATAAAGGCACTATGCGTGTAGCAAGAGCCTTTGCCAAAATCCAAAAGCCCAGGGGTGACAGGTGCAAGCTGTCCCTAGCACGACATTGTGGCTTGTACAGCATATCATCCCAAGCTGACAGGCATTGGATCACCTTTGAATGACACCAGTACTTCAGTCAATTGTTGAAAGTGATCATCTTGCCTTGATATTGTGGCATCATTCTTGGTGAGGGTAAGATGCTACTCAAGGTCAGGGTCATACTGTCTTGGGCTACATGCTCAGAGAGCTCCTTTCTGTCTCTTTTCATGTAGTCCAGGGAGGTATGTGTCAGGTCATTCACACCAGCATGGACAATGAGTGAGTCATATTTGTACTTGCCTTGGAGTTACTTGAGTGCTTGTGTTATGTGGCGGGTCGAGTGCCCGACAGGCTGCACACTGTGACCCTCTCCTCGCTCAGCCTGGTGAACGTGGCGCCAGTGTGCCTGATGATAGAGTCACCTATTACAAGTGTATGAGGTGTGTTGTTTACTGTTAAGGGCTGTGAGTGTTCAGCACATTGGCTTTGTGAGATATGTGTTGCACGTGTATGGTTTGGGGTAGCGGTTGCTTGGGTGTCTGCTGTGGAGGTCTCTGCTGCTTAGGCAGATCTTTATTTTGAGCCTCTGAGTATGTTTTTGTGTGATTATGTGTTTGTTTTGCTGTCGTGGTAGGTCTATGTGAGTCTGGAATTGTAGTGAGTGTGGTTTCCTTCTCCACCTGACTGGTTATGGCAGTATTGAGTAGAGAGAGCCTAGCCTCCAGTTTGGTATATGGTTGCATCACTCACATGTGTTTGAATTTATTGTTAGGAGGAGGGGGTTGTCTGTGTACATGAGGCTGTTATAACATTGCCTCTGGATTACCACACTCACCAGCTGGACCGGAGAGGAGATTGACAACTGACCTTTGGACATGCTAGAATACTATTGTGAAGTCCGTAATAATTGAAAACAAGGTCCAGTGGGGAGTGAGGGTGTACTGATATTAATGTCTACTGCTGACTGATATAATAGCTTCAGTGAGCAAGTGCCAGGTAACTTAAGTGCAATGTGTTACAATTAAGTAAATGCAAAAATGACAAGCAGTCACTTTCTGTCAAGTGTAACAAGGAAATAAGTACAGTAAGCGATGCAGATATCAGTAGTGATTCACAGTAGTGCTGAGAAGCTGTGTATTATGTGGAATTAGCGTACCAGTGAAATAACAAGCTAACAAATAACAAGCATATAAACAAAGCTAGATTCAGGAGGCTTGGATGTAGTGTATGCTACAGCAAACAAGGTGTACCAATGTCAGTAAGATACAGTTCAAATATGCAGGCACTATAAACCTTAAACCAGAAGTTCCCAGCTATGAATGGCAGAGTACAGCCTATTCTCACACAAGAGTGCAGACCACAAACCTTGTTAATGTTAAATAACTGGCCTGAAGCCCAACTGCTTATACCAGAACTAATACACTTGGACACTGGGCTCTCAATCAGCAGTTCCCAACTTAGAAGGATGACAGCTACCTGTCCTGCCACCACAGTGCTTGCCACAAACCTTCCTAATGTAAAACAACTGGTCTGAAGGCCAAGTGCTTAATCCAAAAGACATAGAATGATAGCTACACTTCAATCAAGTTACAACCAAGCAGTAATAACTACAATTTAATACTTTATGTATAGAATGTGTACCATATATTGCTGACATACTCTGTTGATATCCTGTTTGTGTACTTTTCCAGGGAGATATGGGTCCAAAAAGGAACCCTGCCTACTCTGCTGCAGAGGATGAAGTGATCCACCAGAGCCTGGTGCGTGACTATGACATCCTGTTTTCACGCACCACCCAGAGTCAGCAGGAGAGGTCTGCACTGTGGCAAAACCTTGTCAGCAGGATAAATGATGTTGGCATGCATGATAGGACATATGAGCAGGTGAGACGTCACTGTAGTGATTTGATTAGAAATGTCCGCCAGCGTGCTGCAGATATCCGCAGGCAACAGGTTGCCACAGGTGGGGGTGGTGGCCACACATCCCCCCCCCTCACCAGACAGGAGGGGCTACTGCTAAGTGTCGTGGATCCAGCCCCAGAACAACAACAGCATCAGACTTGCATAATGATGGAGGTTGGATCCACACAGCAGCAAGACACTGAGCGTGCAGGTAAGATGCCATATGTACATATGACTGTTCTGTACACTGTTACTTCATGCATGCATAAGGTGTGCACGTGGTATGTATCTGTCATCATGATATGTAATTGTGCATGTGTGATACTGACATTATGAGCAGCTGATGTGTATAAGGGAACTGGTGTACTACTGTACTGTATCATATGCAAAACAAATGGCACACTTGTGCCCACTGACATTAGTTTCTTCATATTTCCAGGTCCCTCCCATCTAGCAACGAGGCAGGCCATACATGCTAGTGAGTGTGTTTATCATTACCTGAAAAACAATTTATAATACTAGTAAGAGTAGTGTAACTCTGTAGTATACATGCTGGTGAGTGTGTTTAATAATACCTGCAATACTCAAGTTAATACTAGTAAGAGTAGTGTAACTCAGTACTGATGTGTGTGTGTACTGTGGTGTGTGCATGTGTGCAAGTGTGCCTGTGCCCATGTGTGCATGTGTGTGTGTCCATGAGTGCATGTGTCCATTTCTGAATGTGTGCATTTGTATTGAAGTGCATCACCGTAAAATATGTGTTGAGACTGTAACCTGTGTTCCCTGTTTTCCTCCCGTAGGTTCTGGTGCTGCTCTGGTGACCTGCAGCAGGGAACCTGAATCTTGTGCCCCAGGTACTGATGATGATGAAATGTCTATAATGGTGCAGGAAGGTGTGTCTGGGTCTGCCATTAGTCAGCCAATTGACAGTACACAGCTGTCAACCCCTTCAATGCGCACAGTCATCCTGCCGTTACATCCTTTGTCACCATTGTCCCTAGGCGATGGACAGTCTGCATTGGGCATAGATCAGGGTAATGTGGTACCTGTGGTACACGAATCCCCACAAAGCAGCCATGAGCAGGGTCCTCCAATGGTACCACGCAGACAGTCGCCCATGGGTTCTCATGGGGGCATCCATGGCCGTACTGCCTCTGGCCAACGTGCCCAAGGAGGTATGTCAACCACTACTATGTTTCGGACTGTTATGCAGGCACAGGCGCGTATGGAAAGGTACACCAGACAGGGTCTGAGGGAGCTGAGAGCATGTCGCACAGCCATGACAGATGGCATGCGTGACATTGCGAATGCTATTCGTAATTTCACAGATGTCATTGACAGACGTTGTGGGGACATACAACAGCTGCTCCACAACCAGATGTCCATGGGCCAGGGCGATGGTGTGCATTTGCGGCGTCGAAGTGGCCGTATGCTGGCAACAGCACCAGCTGGCAGTCGCCGCGGACGACAACAGGCCCACTCACGCACCTCAAGTGCCAGCAGCCCCAGCAATGCTGGGTCAGTGCTGTCATCAGGACGCCCCAGGAGACCATGTGCACGTGGCTCTGGACAGTCCCAACAGGGAACTGTGTCCAGTCAACACACACCCGCTTCCGATGACAGTACCCAGTCTGGGTTAGTACCGGATACGGTCCGTAGCACCCCTACCAGGCACAGGTACCGTGTCCGTGCCCACAGACACTGATCTGGATGACCTGACAGGTGCAGTCTGTGGCTGTCCACAAAACCCTGTACATGGCAGCCATTATGTGGGACTGTGTGTGCTTACACACATGCAGAAATTTAACACCTAGGGCAAACACATACACACACACACACTGCACCAACACTGGTCCACCCTGTACTGCTGCCCTCACAAACACACATACACACACATGTCAATTGGTGTTACCAGTGGCTGGCTTGGGCATACCTAACCCACACCCTGTGCATATGATGACACTGTGCCACCTCCTGCATACGACAACATCAGTGCAGGAAAAGGTAAACACGTTGCTGATGCACAGGGTGACTACATAGATGTGTATAAGTAGTAACATGTTGGTAACTGTTCACTGTTCCACTATGATTGTGTGTATATCCCAGCATTCCTGCTGCAGTAACTGTATGAATGTCCTGAAATGTTATCTGCACCCATACTACTTACCAAAGTGTGCCAGCTACACACCATCACATGCTACCATTGACTATGGGAATGTGCATCATGTGCTGTATTGTAGATTCAGCTATATGTATCTGTTCTGTCACACATGCATTTACACACACCCTGCTACCCCCACACATGCACACGCTCACCTGCCATTTCCATTATTTATTACCCTACATGAGTAGCTGTCGACACATGAAAGGTACACATTTGAAAAGTGCACTATTTGGATTACTACCGGTTTCCTCTTCTCTACCTGTATTCACAGGGTGCAGGCAACCTCATTAGTTTAAACGTGTAATGTGCATCAGGTACTGTGGTTCCCTGATTGCCACATCCAACATGTTTTCCATATGGAAATGCACACACAGAAACATCCCACATCCACACACTTGCCACATTCAGGTTTCAAAACACTATCTAGGTATATTCTGGTACATGTGCATGTTACAGTAGCATGTAGCACTATACTGAGTACTGGCAGTTGTCTGTTGTCATGTTGTTTGTATAGGGTGCTGTCAACATCACTGTTTGTTAAGGGAAATGTGCACCCTGCAGTGCGTAGCCCCATTTGGCAAAAGCCACATCCCACCCCCAGCATTGTGCACACACACTAACCCCACTCACACTAAAACACATACTTTCCATTTGCAAGATTCAAACCCCTACCTAACTGTGTTATGACACTAGAGACAGACACATTAGCAGAGTGCGCTATTTGCATTAGTGGGAGAAGTCCTTTCTAATGCTGTACTTAGAGGGTGCTGACATCATCTGTGTTTAGGAAGAGGGATGTGCACCCTGTAGTGTGTTCTCCCAGTTGGCAAAAGGCACTTTTCCCTCACAGCATTATGCACACACACAAACCCACTCAACTAACTCACATACATTCCCTTTGCAGGATTCAAACCCCTACCTAACTATGTTATGACACTGGAAAAAGACACATTAGCAGAGCGCGCTATACAAATTACTGGAGAGCTTTAATTCAGGTAATATAGTTATAGAGTGCTGACATCATCAGTGTTTCAAAAGGGGAATCTGCATCCTGTAGTGTACTGTCACAGTTGCTAAGAGGGGCATTTCCCACACACACATAGATGTGTTTGAGGTTTGCATATGTGGGGGATCCAGTACTCCAGTGTGATTAGTATATGGTTCAATTGCAACAATGAGGGATATACTTCAAGTGGTGAGCATTTTGTACTCATGTTTGTGATGATCAGGTCTAGTATATTTTCCCCTCTTGTGGGAATGTTGACTACCTGTTCCATAGCTAAAGAGTTTCTGAACTATGGGAACCCTAGAGCTTGGGTATTGTGGCTTGAGTAATGTTCACAGTCTATGTTTGGGTAGTTGACGTCACCCAGTATGATGGTGTTTGCAGAGAAATCTATACTCTCCTGTGTCGTCATGAAGGCTGTGTGGGATTCCTGAGTTGGAGAGGGTGATGTAAGAGCTCCTCTGTGCCTCTTTCCATGTGGTCCAGGGAGGTACGTCTCAGGTTGTTCACACCAGCATGGACAATGAGTGCCTCATACTTATACTTGCTGTGGAGTGACCTGAGTGCTTGTGTTATGTGGCACATTCTATCACCCGACAGGTAGCTAAATGTGACCCTCACCTTGCTCAGTCTGGAGGGGACGCCAGTGTGTCTGACTATGGCATCACCTATTATAGGTGTGTCACACATTGTGTTTGGCCTTATGGGCTGTGCCTGTTAAGAACACTGACTTTGTGAGGTCTGTGTTGCTTGAGATATGTGTTCATGTGGGATGCAGCGTGTCTGGCCATGTCATTTCTGTCCGTGGTCTGGTAAGTATCACCTTTGGTGACATAGGTATTCATATGTCAGCTGGTGAGCATTTGCAGTGTTACCTACTGAAAGTGGTACAGCTTGTTTGTTGTACAATGGATTACATGCAGCCCTGCTTACAGTAGCTATGTTTGCATGCATGTTTCCTTGCAGTTACCCTGGAATACTGATCTGACCTGCCATGCAGAGTTACACAGCTTCTGTGGAGTCCTAGTGACATTTGCATAGCTTACTATATGTATGTTAATGTCTCACTTGACAGAATGTCACTGTTTCTCCTGTGCACATGTACATTGCCTGTCACACTTTGCATATGACTTACCTGGCATCTGTCCACGTGAGCAGTCATATATGCCACTGCCGGACTTTAAACCTGATGATGCACACACTCAAAACATTCCTCAGCATGGAGAACATCGCTATCTGTGCAGTAACAGATACCGGATTCAGGGCTACCAACAGCACTCCAGCACTACCAAGTTATACCTCATACCATGCTTTTCAGGCCCAAAACTTGCACAAAACCACAAAAGGAGGGGTGTATTGATATTCATCCAAGATACCCACACCTCCAGGTTGGTGGCAAAGCAACAAACATCAGAGACTATCCATATGCAAGTAACAATAGGTAAAACTGCCTTCCAGGTTATAGCCTGCTACAGACCACCCTCACAAACACAAGAACCGCACTTGGCCTTCCTGAAAACAGTTGGAAATATGTAGGTCTGTCCATACACCATTATATTGGGTGGGTTAAACTAACCAAACATAGACTGGGAGCATGACTGTAGCTCCAACACCCTAGCCCACAGATTACTGGAATTTATATACCAATATGCTATGGAGCAACTTGTTACCACTCACACAAGAGGGGAAAACATATTGAACCTGATCATCACCAACATGGGGACTCTATGCTCCAGACCAGAAGTGTATCCCTCACTGGTAAGATCAGACTATAAACTCATCTCACTGGATATTCACATCCCAAGGCCTCCCCCTGCACAGAAGAATACAGTCAACAACTCATGTCAAGCATGTTCACACTCCTCATAAATGATGTGGAAACCTTCAAAGCCCCCAGGCCTGTTGAAAATATGGACCAGACTTCAGATACCTGTATAAAGGCATTCTATGGACACCTTCAGGAATGCATGGATCATGCAATCCAAAATAAAAGCAAGACCCAATCCTCCAAAGGCAGATGTCCTGTGTGCTGGACACCAGCCATAAACAAACTATACAATAGAAGGATGAAGCTACTACATGATACAACAAACTCCCAAAATGTGAAGGCATCACTGATGAGTATTAGAAGAAAACTACAGGCACTCATAAGGTTGTCTAAGGCCATCTTTGAGAGAAGATTCCACAAGACACTGAGGATAATCACAAGGCTTTCTGTAGTTATGTTAGGAACCTGGGTGGTAATTCCCAGATATGCTCAGAGGTAGTCCAAGATGTCACAAGAAATACCAAACACACAGACATTGCCAGCATCCTAGTGGACAGGTTCACTGCTACCTCCCCCCCCTCCACACCAAAAGGGCAAATATTTCTCCCAGCAGAGTGCTGCCCCCCCCTGACATCTCAGATGCTCAGGTAAGAGCTGCCCTCTCCAAAGCAATAAACACTGCATCAATGGGACCAGACAGTGTCCCAGGCTGTGTCCTACATGAACCCCAAGAAGAGCTACACCCAGACATAACACTACTGTTCAATCCCAGCCTTACTACACGATATGTGGCCAAAGAGTGGCGTACAGCAACAGTGGTCCCTCTACATTTAGGTGGTGCCTTAACGGATCCTGGACACTATCGCCCCATAAGTCTGAATAGCTTGGTCTGCAAAGCTATGGCAAGGATCATCATGAACCTCATAAATATAGATATTGGGGACCTACAGACACTTCATCATACACAGTTTGACTTTGTTAATGGCAGATCCTGCCTCTCAAACCTGTTTGATTTCTTTGAAACAGTCACCAAGGCCACTGTCAAGGGGAAGGTGGTCTACACAGCCTACCTGGACCTTGCATAAGCCTTTGATACAATACCCCACTTGTGCATTCTAGGGAAGCTCACCAGTGTACATATTAATCCCTATGTCACTACAGATATTGCACAGTGGCTCAAGGGCAGAACACACATGGTTAGAATTGCTGGAGCCATGTCAGCCTCAAAACCAGTTACAAGTGGTGTCCCACAAGGCTCAGCCCTGGGATCTGTCTTGTTCAGTATATATTTATCAGAGGTACAGGCCAACATGGATGGACTGTGGCTGAGCAAGTCGTAGATGACTGCAAACCGGACGCCATAATCAACTCTCCAGCCAACACACGCATCCTCCAAAAGGGCCTCTTAGAAACACACGACTTGTGCCACAGCCATGGCCTCAAGCTGAATGCCAAAAAGTGTATAGTCATCCCCTTTGTTAAAAACAAAGTGACCACAAAGTACCACATATGTGTTAATCCATTAAGTGCAGACGAAGGAATTATGGACCTTGGGGTACACAAGTTGATAGCATTCTCTCATTTGACAACCACATGGCCAAAGTGGTTAGGAAAACATTTTATATAGGCCACATCATCATGAAGGGATTCACATGTAGATCAGGGGAGGACATTGTGCCTCTTTACTCATCCCTCATCATGCCCATAATTGACTACAATGCACCTGTCGGCATGCACCTTACCAGACACCTGCAGCAACTGGAAAGACCACAAAAGTACCTCAACAAGAGGATCAAAGGGCTCAAACAGATGCCACATACTGACTGGTTAAAGAAACAGCAGCTCTACTCAGTGGCATACTGCCTCTTCATAGGCAGTCTGTGCCTGACATATAAAGCCATGTCAAACCCTGACTTAATGGTCATGCTGCACCTCAGAATATCCAGATCCCATCAAGCTACACGCTGGAAAGACTTGAACCTCAGGAGTGATATACATAGGACATGCTGGAGGGACACATTCATAACTCAGAGGCTCCCTTCATTCTGGAATATTATCCCAATAGAGGTTAGGCAGAGTCACTCAGTGACTTTCTTCAAGAGGAATATTAATGACTGGATGGGACATTGTAGGTTTACCCTGGGTATCACTTATATGTCGCTGTGAGACAGAGGCACAGTATACTAACCTTGGAAAAGGGCATAGCAAGATAGATTTACAATGCATGGTGAAAGCCACACACATTCTGGCTAGGTTTATAAATGCCCTAGGGCAGATAGCCTAGTATGAACCTATGAACCTATGTATCTTGTTCACCATTGGCCCTATGTGCTGTTAATCACCAATGCAATCTCAATACTATGGTAGCATGTGCAAAGGTCAGTTGTCAGTCACCTCTATGGTACAGTTGTGGAATATGTGAGTCATGTAGTAATGTCACAGCTGCCACATGTACACAGTCAACCCTATCCCCTACCCATGGATGTACAACACATGTATGAGATGGAAACACATAGCCAAACTGTGGACTAAGCACTCTGAACCCATTACTGGCATAACCTGTCAGGTGGCATGAAATACTACAGTGACTGCAATACCAGTCTGATCTGGACCTACACTGACAGCAATACACGCACGGGAACTCACCGGGCCATTCGTGGAGCCTAAGAATAGCATCCTGCCTGAGTGGCAGACACCTCTGCAGCTGGCACGCAGGCATACGTTAGGCCTGAGCACAGCACACATAACACATAGCACACAAATCCTGTGTGCCAAACAAGCACAGTATGTACAGCTATACAACACTACTGTTGCAGTTGTGTTAGGTACTTTTATTGTCCAGTACAGTGAGGTCATGCTCACCAGGCTGGACAAGGTGAAGGTCACAGTGATATGCTCATGGGGCACTATGGTTCACCACATAACACAAGCATACAGGTCAGTCAGATGCATGGACACATATGACTCAGTCATTGTCCATGCCACTACAGCTGATGTGTGATGTCCCTCACTGGGATACATGATAGGGAACATGGAAGGGCTCACTGAGCAAGTGGCACAGTCTGGTAGAACCCTGACCTTGGTTGGCATCATACCCTCACCAGGAATGCTGACATATTACTGAATGCTAATGAATTACTGTAGCTACAACACCCTAGCTGAAAGGTTCTTAGCATGCAGTCACTGCATTGCTATGGAACAACGTCTTACCACTCCCACAACAGGTGAAAACATGCAGCACCTCTTCATCAACAACATGTAGACTATATGCCCCAGACCAGGTGTGTATCCCTCACTACTAGGTTGATAGCATCTACATCTCACACTGTATATACAGATCCCACATGCAGCACCTGCACAGAAGACCACAGTCATAATGTTACCCAGTGCAAATACCATGTATTCACATGTGGCAGGCATCACACATGGTAACTATTGAAGGTCACAGGTACATATGTGTATTTGGCACACACATACATCATGCATGCATTGCCATAACTGGTTTAATCGATGTCATGCATTATTGTGAGAAACAACCCGCACACATGGGCATTCTGTGTGAGCAAAACACACGTGACATGTCTGGAATCAAAAGCCATAAATAATTGTGATATTGTTTAGAAAGGGGTATGTGCATCCTGTAGTGTGATTTCCCAGTTGCCAAAAGGGATGTTTCTTTCATACACATTAACCCCCCTTTACACGCACTTGCTGGATTCAAACCCCTACCTAATTATGTTGTAACACTAGAGATGGATGCATTAGCAGAGTGCGCTATTTGCATTACTGAAATATTTCTTTTCTCCTGATATACTTATAGGGTGCTGACATCATCGGTATTTAGAAAGGGGAATGGGCATCCTGTGGTGTGTTTTCACAGTTGCTAAAAGGGATGTTCCTTTCATACACACACACTAACCTCCTTCACACACACTTGCTGGATTCAAATCCCTACCTAACTATGTTATGACACTAGAGACGGACGCATTAGCGGAACACGCTATTCGCATTGCTGGGAGGTTTTTTTTCTCCTGATATACTTATAGGGTGCTGACATCATCAGTGTTTAGAAAGGGGAATGGGCATCCTGTGGTGTGTTTTCACAGTTGCCAAAAGGGATGTTCCTTTCATACACACACACTAGCCTCCTTCTTACACACTTGCCACTTGCAGGATTCAAACCCCTACCTAACTATGTTATGACACTAGAGACAGATGCATTAGCAGAGCACGCTATTCTCATTACTGGGTGATTTCTTTTCTCCTGATATACTTATAGGGTGCTGACATCATCAGTGTTTAGAAAGGGGAATGGGCATCCTGTGGTGTGTTTTCACAGTTGCCAAAAGGGATGTTCCTTTCATACACACTTACACACACACTAACCCCCCTTTACACACACTTGCCGGATTCAAACCCCTACCTAACTATGTTATGACACTAGAGATGGATGCATTAGCGGAGCGCGCTATTCAAATTACTGGGAGATTTCTTTTCTCCTGATATACTTATAGGGTGCTGACATCATCAGTGTTTAGAAAGGGGAATGGGCATCCTGTGGTGTGTTTTCCCAGTTGCTAAGAGGAACATTTCCTCACACAGACTTGCACACAGACCAACCACAATCACCCACACCCACACACTCTGGATAAGCTGTCATTCCCTAGGGCAAACAGCCTAGTGTTGACCTCTACACCCATATGTTTAACTGTCAGATGCACATTATTTGGTGCTGATAGCAGTGTTTGCAGGTCTTTATTGCCATAACAGTTCCTGTTTGTATGAACAACTTGTGTATCTGTGGACGATGTTTGCATATGGGGGAAATCCACTATATCATGTATGTCTCTGTAGTCATTTAAGTGTGAGCACTGGTCAGATTGCTATAATGTTGTTGGTTACTGGAATAACACGTACATATGCCAGATATATGTGGCAAAATGCTAAACTGATATTTGGACTAAGTGTGTGAGCATGCCCAGTTCAGCCTTCCCATGGCATGTTGTGTGAAAGATGTCTCATTTATCAAAGTGTGTGAGCATGCCCAGTGTGAGCTTTCCATATGTTGAACTCTGCAGCCCATCACATTTGTGGATGAGTATGAACTTCAACAAATATCTCCAGTTTATGGTTGTGTGTTCTGTGTCATGTTGTGTAGTTACTGTCCAAATGCTTTTTGTGTGAACACAACAGGGATTATACTGTGCCTGCAGGTTTTGCATGGGATACTTTGCATACAATTGTCAACATCCGTTCATACTGACCTAACACTGTAGTACTGTATAGTGTAGTGGTTCTGTACTTTCACTGTGGTGGACAGTATCCTGGGCTTTAGTCCTATTACTGCTTTACATTTCCATAGTGAGCACAGCAGCCTGGTTAGGGTCCATTTGTGCACATCTGCACAAAGGCGGTGCCTCTGCGGACCCTGGTAATTACCGCCCCATAAGCTTAACAAGTCTAGTCTGCAAAGCTATGGAGAGGATCATAATGGAGCTCATAAACAAAGATATAGGGGACATGCAGACATTGGACCCGTCCCAGTTTGGCTTTGTCAAGGGCAGATTATGCCTTTTGAACTTGGTCGACTTCTTCAATACAGTCACTAAGGCCATTGATGAGGGAAAGGTAGTCCATACAGCCTACATTGACCTTGCAAAGGCTTTCGACACAATACCCCACTTGGGTGTTGTAGAAAAACTTACCAACTTAAATGTAAACCCATATGTCACAAGATGGGTTGCAAACTGGCTTAAGGACAGGACCCACAGGGTTAGAGTTGCTGGCGCTATGTCAGACTCCAAGCCGGTCACAAGTGGTGTCCCACAGGGCTCGGTCCTTGGCCCTCTATTGTTCGGCATCTACTTCTCAGAAGTACAGGCCAACATGGGAGGACTTTGGCTGACAAAGTTTGCAGATGACTGCAAACTGGGCGCCATAATGGAAAGTGCATCAGACACGGATATCCTTCAGAAGGGACTCACGGAAACTGATAGCTGGTGCCAGAGCCATGGCCTGCAGTTAAATGCCAAAAAATGTATAGTCATACCCTTCGGGAAAAGCAAGGTAACCCCAAGCTACCATATAGGTGGCAATCCTCTAAGCACAGAAGAGGTTATCATGGACCTGGGGACCCAGGTTGACAGTGGCCTTTCTTTTGACACTCACGTTGCTAAAGTGGTTAGAAAGACCTTCTACATTGCCCACCTGATCATGAAGGGATTCACATCCAGATCTAGTGAGGTCATTGTTCCCCTGTACTCTTCACTTATCAGACCAATGATCGAGTACAATGCCCCATTCGGGATGTATCTCACCCGACATCTGCAGCAATTGGAGAGACCCCAAAAGTCCCTCACCAAAAGGATAAAGGGACTCCAACATCTGTCATATGCTGCCAGATTGAAGACACTCCAGCTCTATTCAGTCACATACCGTCTGCTCAGAGGTGACATGTGCCTGACATGCAAGGCCATGTCCAACCCGGAATTAATGGACATGCTCCACCTCAAAAACTCCAAATCCACCAGAACCACTAGGGCAAGTGACTTAAACCTTAGCAGGGATATAAGTAGGACATGCTGGAGGGATAGATTTATCACTCAGAGACTCCCTATGCTGTGGAATAGAATCCCGGTCCATGTGAGGCAGAGCACCTCACTGGCTCTGTTCAAGAGGAATCTTGACCTGTGGATAGGAGATCATAGGTTTACCCCAGGAATCGTCTCTGTGTCACTGCTGGACAGAGGCAGAACAAACTAATGGGCACAGTATTGTTTCCATATAAGGGGTGGCGTAAGCCACAAACTCTGGGCTAGGCTTATAAATGCCTTAGAGCAGATAGCCTAGTATAAACCTATGAACCTATGAACCTATCTGACCATGTTGCATTATGTTCAGATATTAACTACTTACAACAGCCTCGTCCAACATCAGTAGTGTATTCCACAACATAGGCGTACATTGGCAAACACTACCGATGTGCCCTAGGCCATTTCTAATGCTAGTCAGAGAGTGTGTTTGTCCTTCGACACATTGTAAGTGTAGTTTGCCATGACATATGTCATGTTTAGTATACTGTGCCTCTGTCTACCCTTGACATAACAGTGATACCCAGGGTAAACCTACCATCTCCCATCCACTCATTAAGATTCCTGTTGAGGAGAATCAACGAGTGACTCTATGGATAACCTGTACTGGTAGTTTACTCATGCGTGGAGGTGGCTTCTGTGTTATGGATAATGCAGTACAGCTTGTCCTATGTATGTCAGTGCTGGGGTTCAGGTCCCTCATGTGCATAGCTCACTGCCATTCAGATTGTACAAGGTGCAGAATGTTCATTGATTCCAGCTTGGACATGGCTTTCTACATCAGGCACAGCTTGCGTATGGGTGGCCAGCATCGCAGTGTGTGGAGTTGCACTCTGTTTAATCAGGCAACACATTACATCTGTTCAAGCTCTTTGATACTCCTGGCAGGTTACTGTTGTGGACTTTACAGTTGATGGAGGTGTCTGCTGAGGTACACCCCACAGGGGCTGTTGTAGTCAATTGTAACGCTGATGAAAGATAACTGCAGAACCACAATGACCTCCCCTTATCTAGATGTCATAACCTTCATGATTAGGTTGGTTTATGGATTGTTTCTGTTAACACTACAGCCACATGTTTGTCCAATGCAGGATATCTATCACCTTGTGTACCCAGGTCTGTCATTACATGTTAAGTATGTAATGGGTTAACACCTATGTGGCAATTGGTGGTCACTTACTGTATATCCACAGAGGTTGACTATACAGTTTTCTCCATTTAACATGCTGACATGGCTATGGCATCAGTTGTCTGTTTCTATGTGGCCCTTTTGTGGGATACTTGTGTCATCTGGAGTGTCGGATATGTTGGGCGGTTTGTAGTCCTCTGCAAACATGTTCAGGCACAGTCCTTACATGTTGGCCTGTACCTATGGGGCATATATACCAGACGGGGAAGGTCCCAGGACCAAGCTTTGTGGGATACCTGTTATATGTGGTTTGTAGTCTGACATGGCTGCAGCATGTCTGACCATGTCAGTTCTGTCGTTGGTCTGGTTTGCAACCCGTCTAGTGACATAGGGGTGTATATATAAGCTGGTGAGCATATCTATATTGAACACGTAGGGTATTGTATGGAAGGCTTTGCAAGGTCCAGCTACACTGTGTGGACCACATTGCCCTCATCAGTGACCTCAATTACTGTTTCATCTGAGTCACACATGTTTAGGGGCAGGGTCTGCACTTAATAAACCCACACTGGGTAGGGTCGGGTGTCAGTAGATCCCCAATATCTGTATGTCTGTGGTACATGCTGATCCTTTCCATAGCTGTGCAGACCAAGCTTCTCAGGATTCTGTGGTGGTTGATTTTAGTATCCATTCAGGCGACACCTTTCTTGAGAATGACCACTGTTGTTGTACACTCCTCTTTGGGCACATATCCTGTGGTAAGGCTGACATAATGTCAGGGAGGCAGCAGTCTGCTGGGAAAGATAGTTTGCATTATGGGGGGGGGGGTTGCACTGCACCTGTCAGGATGTATGTTGGCAATACGTGTGTGTGTTTGGTATGTTGTTTGTAATATTTGTGTGATCCAGAGCATATCTGGGAATTCACAACACGCTCCCAACCATCAGTTGCAGCAGCCTTGGGGTTATCCTTAGTGTCCTGTACAATTTGTATCATAATAGGTTCATAGGTTCATACTAGGCTATCCACCCTAGGCCATTTGTAAGCCTAGCCACAGTGTGTGTGGCTTTTGCCACCCCTTGCCATGTGAATATTATGGCCATTTATGATTTACTTCGCTGTGCCTCTGTCTGGACATGACACAGTAAAGACCCCCCAGTGTACATCTACAATTATCCATCCATTTTGCAAACTTCCTGTTGAAGAGTGTCAGTGAGGGGCTCTGCCTAACATGTAGTGGTATTCTGTTCCAGGGTGTGGAGAGACTCGGGGTTAGGTATCTGTCCCTCCAGCACACCCTATTTGATTATGTGTTGAGGTTGACATCTCTGACTCACACAGCTCCAATGGCTTTGAGTTTTCTGGGGTGGAGCATGTCCATTACTTCTGTGTTGGACATGGACTTGTACAACAGACATACAATGCCTCTGTGTAGACAGTATGTGACTGCATTCAGCTGTGGTGTCTACAGCCAGGCAGCATATGAGATATATTTGAGACCCTTTCTGACTCTTGGTGAGGTACCTTTGAGGTCTTTCTAACTGCTGCAGGTGCCAGGTAATGTACATCCCAAATGAGGCATTGTACTACAATATGGTCTGATAAGGGAACAGTATAGGGGCACAATGACCTTTGTTGACGTAGATGTGAATCCTTTCATGATACAGTGTCCAATATAGACAGTCTTCCTAGCCAAATTGGTGATGTGACTGTCACATAACAGGTTACTGTCCACTTGTGTCACTAGGTCCCTGATTACTCCTTCCACACATAATGGTTTACCATCTATGTGGTAATTTGTGTGTACCTTGTTTTGTATTTGGTGGTACATTCATACTGTCCACTGTCTTCAGGACAGGGGGGTGGGGTTCCTGTGTGTGAGAGTGTGGTCTGTAGCATGCTACAGACTGTACAGCAGTCTTGTCTACAGTTAGTTGCACATGGGTGGACTGCAATGACATCAGCATTGTCAGTTAACTGGACGTATAGGTGTCTGTGCTGAATATGGATACTCACC
This sequence comes from Protopterus annectens, assembly GCF_019279795.1. Taxonomy (NCBI): domain Eukaryota; kingdom Metazoa; phylum Chordata; order Ceratodontiformes; family Protopteridae; genus Protopterus; species Protopterus annectens. The sequence continues at coordinate 540,528,988 of NC_056741.1, forward strand.
CTCCTTTTATGTTTTGTTCCAGGTTTTGTGGCCATAACACATGATATGTGGTATTACCTGGTAGTGCTGGTTTGCTGTCACGAGGCTTGCAGCAGGTTTCTATCACTGGTTAGACATCAATGTTCTCCATACTGGGGAGGGCCTCAGCAGCAAGCATATTGAGGTTTACACATCTGGCATTGATCAGCATTACCCTTCTGTTTCTTTCCAGTTTTGTTTTCTATGGTGGTGGGTTAGTCTTTTCGGCCTTGCCTACGAAAGGATCTCTGTAGGTTGCAAAAGCCTTAGGCAATATCCAGATGCTCATGGGTAACAGGTGCAAGCCATCCCTGGAACAGCAGCATGTCTCACTATGGAGTCAACTATTACAACTGTATCAGGCATGTTGTTTCTCCTTCTGTCCTGCGACTGTTTGGCACACCAGCTTTGTGTACTATGTGTTACATGTGCTATGTCTGGAGGTTGTTTTATTGGGTGTCTGCTTTGGAGGCTTGTGTTGGTGTTGTGTGTTTGTAATTAGGGCCTGTGGGAATATTTTTGTGTTTATGTGTTTGGTTTACAGTCTTTGTAGGTCTATGTGGGACTGGGTTTGTGGTGTATGTGGTTACCTTGTCCTCCTGACTAGTTTTAACAGTACTGATTTGGAGGTGCTCAGGCTCCGGTTTGGCTACCTGGTTGCGTCTATCACATATATTTGTATTTATTGGGGTGAGTTGTTGTTGTGTGCGTACTTGGGACAGGTGTCACATTGCCACTGGATTCACAGATTGTACTTGTTTTGCCTGGCCTTAGTGGATTGTATGTGTGGACACATTTTATTGCCATACTAGTGATCACTGATTACTTCACTTTTTATGTTTGATCTATCATGTGGTAGCTTCCTCATTCTCTTCAATGGTTTAGTAATTGCTGGAGTCCAGCATGCCAGATGCCTGGGGTATGGCATTGTGTCTTGTTATTTGTGATTGCAGACTCCAAGCACTCTTGGCTGTGTTCATGGAATGCCTGTATAACATGTTCTGCAGTGTGTCCCATATTCTGGACTTGCACAGGGCCTTTCATGGATTCCACATTGGTTTGTAGGGGTGCAAGCTATTCTTTATACATGTGTTTCACTGTGGTATTCTGGCCAGGGACTGGGATCGGGATGTGTAACTACAGATCAGCAGTAGTAAAAAGCTACATTCTCTCATAAAGACATCCAAGGTCAACTTTGAGACAAAAATCACCAAAGACAATTAAGATAACCACAATGCCTTCTTCAGTAATGTCAGAAACATGGGTGGGAACCCTCAGATATGCTCAGAGTTGGTACACAACAACATATATTTCAGTGACCTGACAGATATTGGCAACATTCTGGCAGACAGGTTCAGTGCAATTTCCCCCTCCCTCACCCCCAAACGAAGATAGTTATCACAGCTGAATGTAACCTCACTGTCATCTCAGATGTCCATGTGAGAGCCGCACTCAGCAAAGACAAGAACACAGCATCAATGAGACCTGATGGTATCCCCAGTTGTGTGCTATGTGAACTCCAGAAGGAGCTAAACCTGTATATACAAATGCTATTTAACCTTAGCCTTGCTACAGGATATGTACCTGAACACTGGCGTACAGCAACAGTGGTCCCACTCCACAAAGGAGATGCCTCCACAGACCCTGGGAACTACCACCACACAAGCTTAACCAGCCTTGTCTGCAAAGCTATGGAAAGAGTCATTATGGAGCTCTTAAACAGAGACATTGGTGACCTACAGACCCTTGATCCCACCCAGTTCAGCTTTGTACAGGGCAGATCCTGCCTTTTGCACCTAGTTGACTATTTTGAAACTGTCAGTAGGGCCATTGATGAGGGCTAAGCGGTCCACACAGCCTACCTGCACTTGGCTAAGGCCTTTGACACAATACCCCACTCAGGCATCATAGACAAGCTCAACACCTGAAATATAAAACCATATGTCACAGGATAGGTTGCAAAATGGCTAAGAAACAGAACCCATAAAGTCGACATTGCAGGTGCCTTGTCAGATTCAAAGCCAGTCACAAGTGGTGTCCCACAAGGATCTGTCCTGGGACCCCTCTTATTTGGCATTTACTTTTCAGATGTGAAAGCAAACATAGGAGGCTTGTGGCTGACAAAGTTTGCAGATGACTGCAACCTAGGTCCATAGTGAATACATCAGCCGGCACACACATCCTACAGAATGCCCTCACAAAGACAGATAGCTGGTGCCGGAATCATGGCCTGAAACTGAATGCAACTGATGTGTAGTCATCCCCTTTGGGAGGAACAAAGTACCCACAAATCAATACATAGACAGCAACCCACTGAGTACAGAAAACAAATCAGACACTTGGGGACCCATGTAGATAGTGACCTCTCGTTTGACACCCATGTTGCCAAAGTGGTTAGAAAGACTTTCTATCTTGCCCACCTTATCATGAAGGGTTTTCCATCCAGATCAAAGGAGGTCATTGTACCCTATACTTCTCCTTATCAGGCCCATGATTGAATACAAAGCCCCATTTGGTATGTACCTCACCCAGCACTTGCAACAGCTGGAGAGACCCCAAAAGTACCTTACCAAGAAGATCAAGGGTCTACAACACATGTCATATGCTTCCAGACTAAAGGAAATCCAGCTTTATTCAGTAGCATACCGCCTACTTACAGGTGACCTTTGCCTGACATACAAGACCATGTCCAATCAGGATTTGGTGGACATGCTCCACTGCAAGCAATCCAAATCCACCAGAATCATGAGAGCTAAAGATTTGAACCTCAGCACATACATGTATAGGACATGCTGGAGGGACAGAGTCATAACTCAGAGGCTTCTCACACTCTAGCAAAGAATCCAAGTTCATGTTAGACAGAGTCCCTCACTAACACTCTTCAAGAGAAATCTGGACAAGTGGATGTGAGATTGTAGGTTTACCCCAGGGGTCCTCCCTGTGTCACTACTAGACAGAGGCACAGTCAAGTTATTCAATTAAGTAAGGGGATCATGATGTGTCACTACTAAGTCAGAGGCACAATATTCGGAATCTATTCTGTACACTTATTACCACTATAAGGGGTGGCAATAGCCACATCACTATGGCTAGGCTTATAAATGCACTAGGGCAGATAGCCTAGTAGTAAACTATGAAACTATGAAACTATGGTGTATGTGTAGGTATTGTCAGTCAAGCAATATAATGTGGTTTGGGGGGCTTGATATCTTCCTGTATTCCAACATAGGCCTGGTGCAGTTCCTGCTATTAGGACAGTGGTCTGCAGCAAGCTATATAGTAGTAGGCAGTTTTAGCCATTGGTATTTGACCATGGCTAATCCATGTTGCTTCTGTGGTACCAACATGGGGGTGTGGTTATCCATGACATTTATTGCTAGTCACCCTCGTTTTGTAGCTTGTTCCATGTTTTGCAGCTGTACATCACTGTATGAGGTGTGACCTGGTAGTGTTAGGGTGCTGATGTGGGCTTTGACCCAGTTTTCTATTACAGCACTGATATCTACATTCTCTATACTGTGTGCGTTTACACTGCACGCATCTTGCTGTTTATACTTCTGGCATTGGGTAGCATTACATCTAGGTTCCTATCCCTTGTGGTATGTATGAAGGTGGGTTTGTGTTTTTGTGGTTTATGATTGGTGAGGGTGGATGTTAGTCAGGGTCCTCAGGTGTGCATATGGTACATGGTGTTACATTACTTAACACATGGCATTCATGCCTCAGGTGGTGCTGCAGGGCTGCCTCTGTCGGATGCACATACTACACTCCCTGTACATGTTTGGAAGCAGGTTGTGTCATGTTAGGCATCCCTGTTACTATATGAGTGAGTCGGAGGGGGTATCAGTCCCAGTGTTCCTACTGAGCCAGTGTATGTGCTATGCGTTGCCTCTTTGCCAAGGCCAGGGCATACTGGGCACGCCTCCTTCTGCCTACTGGGGCAAGGTCAGGTTGTTCCTCCTCCGAGTCACCCTCTGCCTGTGGTGGCCTTGGCAGTGGTGGGGATATGTTTAGCCCAGCCCTATGCTGGTCCTGCTGCAGCTGTTTCCGCAGGATCATATTATGTAGCATAGCACATATCATGATCATTTGGGTACATGTAGCTGGTGTGTACTGCAAGGCTCCACCAGATGTGTCCAGACACCGGAACCGTGACTTGAGCAGCCCAAACACACGCTCTATGACATTACGTGTTTGTGCGTGTGCCTCATTATGGCGTTCCTGTTCAGGTGTGTGTGCATTTCTGATGGGTGTCATCAGCCACGGCTCAAGTGCATAACCTGCATCCCCCACTAGGTGTCCGTGTGGGAAGTCCCCACTGGCAAATGATTGGTACAGCTCGCCAGATGCCAGATGTGGGAATCGTGGTAGCTCCCAGGGCACCCAGCACACACATTCATTATTATGCCCTGGGCATCACACACGACCTGGCAGTTGATGGAGGGAATCCCTTGCGGTTAATATAGGCTCTACCCGCTCACCGGCTGGTGCTTTGATGCGTGTGCGTGCAGTCTATTGCACCCAGTACCTCAGGGTATCCCGCTATTTGCTGGAAGAGACGCATATTGCTGGCCAATACCTCACGGGCATTGGGGAAATATACATGATCACCAACATGTGCTGACATGGCATCCAGGAACTGGTGCAGTACCCTGGAGGCTGATGCCTGTGATATCCCCATCATATCACCAGTTGGTCTCTGGAAGGTACCTGTTGCTAGTATTCTTAGGCCAACACATACCTTGGTATCCACTGGGATGGGTTCCCCTCTGTTGGTTCTGTGTGTGAGACGTGGCCTGCACAGCTCAACAATTTGCTGCAGAAGGTCTCTGTCCACTCTGTAGCGCTCTACTATCTCCAGCTCATGTAACCCATGGTAGGTGACCCTGGGCCTGTATACTCTCCTCCTTCTCCTCACTCTGGGGTGTCTGTCAGCATCTGCATTGTCACCACCCTCAACAATTCGCCTATGCCTGATTATAACAGCTATGGCAGCCCCTAGCATTTCTGCCCTGAGTTCAGCTTTTTTCAGTTTTCCATTCTGATAGCTTACTCCTTTCTTGCAGTATCTCTTGGGAGAAACACCCTGCACTGCTGTTTGCATTGTTTTAAGTGCTGGGTTGGGCTTCTAGTCTGCCTGTGTAATTGCCTGCTTCCAATTGTTTCCACCAATTAACTCCAGCAGTATCCTCTGGCAGCTTCCTTGTATTCTGGTTGTTTCCTGTTTCCTCTCTGTTTCCTCAGGGGGAGCAATGTGCACACCAGCTTAAGCACGCTCACAGTTGCTTAGACGCGCGCACACATCCTTACACCGTGTGGACTTGGCTGATTCATGGTAAAACGCGCGCACATTGCCTGACACACGTGCACGCCCGCGCAAACCATTGTAAACGGTTTGCAACACGCTCCCACATGTTGAACCTGCCTTACACGCGAGCACACGCGCGCCTGCACGTATATCAAGAAAGTTTGAGTGTAGGGATAGTGTGCACCCTCTATTTCTTGACTTTCCTAGTGTTCTGTTGTGACACACCTCTCTCCCTGATGTCTGTCTGTCATCTGTCACGTTACACTGCCCTCCAATGTGATACATTTATTTCTATCATTCCCCCCCATGATGTCACCTACCTCTTACTCTATTCCTCCCCCTTCTGTAACTCTTACACTACTCAGAAAGTGCTCATTACCTATGTGGCAGTGTGATTCAGTATTGTAACCCTCATTTACATAGGATTGCCTAGTAATGCTTAGTTACATCTCTTACACTGAGCTTCCCCCCCTTGGCAACCACTACACGGTGGCCATATTGTTTTTGGTCTGCTAGTCCCTGCATTGTCATTCCATGTAATACATAAAACCCACAATTGTGGGCTTATAAGCTTCGGTTTTCACTTTTGAGCAGCACACCCGTTATGCTGTGTGCGCTGCAGTTAAACATCAAAATCCCGAAAAAAAAAGTTATTTTAAATAATTTTGCAACACTTTTTAATGCCAATGGCCACATATTTGGCCATTGGCATGCTAGATAACACATATGCACCCTTTATTTGGAGCTGACATAGCTCCATTGTCAATTTTGCAGAAATGTACTCAGTTGTCAGCTGAGTACATTTCTGCAGCTAAAACGTCCGTTACACGGACTGCTTTGGGCTTCCTGGATCGCTCAGATACCTCATTTGCATATCTTTCAGCTGCAAATGAGGTATTGAGCATTTCCACACCCAGTCCGTGTAAGAGACGTTTTTGCTGTCTCTTACACGGAGGTTTGGGCTGTTCCTGGATCGGGAGGCTTACACGGAGGCTTACACTACTCTTAAACTCCATGTAAGCCTTCGTGAATCCTGCCCTGTATCTGTTAATCTATTAATATATCTTTTGATCCAGCATTATATGTTTTCATCCAGTTCAACACATGGCACTGACGAAGCTTGTTTTGGTTCCAGGGCTGTGACTCCTCCTCTACTCATAATTCTCTGTACTCCACCCTAATAACTCATATCCAGCTTGCCAGCAAAGACTTCAGACGCATTCTCAAAGGCTCATTTTTTGACAGAATGTACTCCTTCACTACCGAGAATTCTTTTGAACTCTCTAGTCTTCTTGATAAAACTGTTTGATATTTAGTGTGTCTTTAGGCTTTTTGTTAGCAGAGGTAGCTGTAGACTATGTTTGTGATTATATAGTGTATTGTAAAGCCTTGATAATTATTTAGCATTTCTACAAATAGTAGATACGTTTTCTTTAGTTCATAACTTTCTAATGTGTTATTGTAGGTATTACAGCAATAGTTATAGAGTGAGGTATTTTTTAGTAGTTGACAGTTTATCCATGAGTGGTGCTTTTGACATGTTGGATTCTCAAGGATTTAAGAAATGTGCTCAGTGTGGTCACAAACTCCATCCTCAGGCTCCACATTTACTTTGTATTTATTGTTAGAGTCCTGCTACCTAGAATCTGATTGCCAGTCCTGAGTATCCTTTGGTGCTTTGGGCCTTCAGACTAGACTTGAAAAACTGTTTGTGAAATTATTACTCTCTTCATAGTTAGGGGCTTCAACTTCGGCAGGCTCTTCTTTTTCCACTTCTACTTCTCCATTTAAGAAAATGGAAAAGTCTAAGTCAAAGGAGAAACACAAGGATAATGGCAGAGACAAAGATAAAGAGATAGAAAAGTCAGACAGGATCAAGAAAACTGGATCCGATTCAGTCAGGAAATATTCTCTGGATTCGACGGTATCACTTGGACTGGATTCAGAATCAGCTTGGATGTTGATACCGTCAGCTCCTTTGCTCCATTCCTCTTCTCCTTGGCCCCGGTTCTTGCCAGAACTAGTAAACCTGAGACTCCATTCTCCTGTTCTTCAAGAAAGGACAATGTTAAGTTGTCAATCTCGCCTTCATTCTTGCTGGATGGGTTCGGAGCCGATCCTCGGCTCCGACTCGGCACTTGCTAAGCTCGAGAGCTAATTTTACCAGCTTGAGGCAACCCTATATCTCATGATGCAAGGCGGAGACTACCCAGATCTCGTTTGCCGCTTCGCTAACGAGGTGCCTTCTTTTACCAGCTCCAGGTAAGTGACTAGATTTGAGACTTTCGTCTACCTCCCTTTAAATTTATATATATATATATTTGTTTTTTGTTAACGTTAACGCTTACTTTAACCCTATTCCCGTTAGTGTTCCCTTTTTTTCGAGTTATTTATCCCCTTTCCCTAGCTTAGGCCTTAGGCCTTCCCCTCCCTAAATTTTTTCCTGTCAGGGATTGTTTGTGTATGACTGTGTGTTATCCCTGTTTATTTTAAATTGTTGGATTGGGTGTTTTTGTCTGTGTGTTAGTGTATTGTGTTTCCTCGACACAGTTATGTCGAAGGACACTAAGGTCTCAGGCTTCAAGAAGTGTGACTCGTGCTGTCAGAAGATGTCTCTGACAGATGGTCACACTTCTTGTGTTTATTGCCTGGGACCTTTGCACCTGCAGGACTCTTGTGCTGTCTGTCATGCCTTCAGCCCAAGAGTCCTGCAGGAGCGAAGAAATAAGTTGATATTAAGGGGCTTATTAAAGCCCGAGAGCTTCCCAACTAAGTTGGCGTCGGGGAAGCCCTCGAAACCTGTTAAGCCTTCGGCTGAGAGTTCCAAGCCGTCGGCTTCTGGTTCACCCTCACCAGGGTCGAGATCGGCTCCAGCCGGAGCCGATCCTTCCACCGTAGCAGTCTCAGTATCGGCTCCATCCGGCGCCGATACTGCCCAACCTAGACATTCAGTGTCGGCTCCGGCTGGAGCCGACGTATCTTCTGCTCCGTTGGCTCCATCGATCTCAAAAAAGAGATCTTGATCCCCTTCATTAGAGTCGATACGTGATGGTTCAACCTTGTTCGGACCTCAAGTGAAAGACACTTTGACTAGATGCGAACAAGATGGCAAGACTCTTTCTGCTGTAGGAGTCCGTTTCTCCACCCCTTCAAGACCTTACCCCAAAGGACAGAAGGGAGGGAAAATGTGGTTCCGCAAATCTCAAGGAGTCACGCCTGACGCACAAAGTCAGTTTACCCCCAGAGGAAGAGGGGGTAACAATAATAGACGCCGCCCTAGGGGCAGAGGGGGTCCGCAGAATCAGGGTAGCAGAGAGCCTCTTTCTGACAAACCCTTCCAGCATCCCTGAGATGTTGCCCGATTGTCCACCTTCGGAGGCAGTCGGGGGAAAATTATCGCTGTACCCAATAGCCTGGCTTTCCCTTTCTCAAGACAAATGGGTACAGTCGATTATATCCGAGGGTTACAAAATTCCCTTTATTCAAACCCCAATTCAACAAAAGGGAACCCTTCCAGGCGTTCCACCCGGTCTAAGGGAACTAGCAGTACTAGAAATATCAAAACTACTAGTAAAAAGAGCCATCCAACCAGTCCCAGTGGACCAAATAGGATCCGGAATCTACTCAAGGTTCTTTTTAGTTCCAAAAAAGACAGGGGACTGGAGACCAATATTAGATCTGAGCAAACTAAACAAGTTTGTAAAGAAATCAAGATTCCGGATGGTCACGCTTCAGTCCATTCTGCCTTTTCTGGGCAAGGACAATTGGATGTGCTTGATAGATCTTCAGGATGCGTACTATCACATAAAAATTCACAGACGATCCAGAAGATTTCTCCGCTTTTGGCTGGGGACCAGTCACTTCCAATTCTGAGCCCTGCCCTTTGGACTCACTACAGCCCCCAGAGTGTTCACCAAATGTATGGCAGTGGTTACGGCTCACCTGAGACGTCAAGGATTCCAGGTGTTTCCATATCTAGACGACTGGCTTCTCAGTGCCACCACCCGGCATCAGCTTCTCCAAGCCAGAGATTACACCATTCACATTTGCAGAGGGCTAGGAATTTCTATAAATTTCAAAAAATCTGCCTTGTCGCCTTGTCAATCTATTACTTTTATAGGCGCAAGATTGGACACCGTACAACTTTCAGCAAAGTTAACAGACCAAAGGATCTTGGATATTCAAAGACACGTCCAAGTGATTCTTCTCAGCAACAAAATTCAGGCCAGATTTGCTCTGAATGTATTGGATCTTATGGCGGCCGCCATAACACTTCTTCCCCTTGCCCGCTTTTACATGCGTCTTCTACAATGGATGCTATCACCCAATGGTTTTTTCAACAACTTCCCATGCGTCACGAGATCATAGTAACTCCAACTTGCAAAAGCCATCTGACTTGGTGGATATCGTCCCCTCAAGTCCTTCAAGGCAGACCTTTTGTTCCTCTTGCCTCGGTTGCCACAGTTACATCGGACGCCTCCCTGATCGGGTGGGGGGGGGGTCATTATCAGGGCAGAATGGTCCATGGCACTTGGCAACCTTTCGAGTACCATCTGCACATAAATGTCCTGGAGATGAGAGCGGTGCTTTTAACGTTGCAAGCCCTCAACGACTCTCTTCCCCTGGGAACTATTGCAATCCAAACGGACAATATGTCCGTAGTGTGGTATATAAACAAACAGGGCGGAACCAAGTCCTATCCACTGTGTCGAGAAGCTCTCAGACTTTGGCAATGGGCAGTCTCTTCTCACCGGTTTCTGAAAGCAACGCACATCCTCGGGAAATCCAACATCATAGCAGACAGATTGAGCAGAGCTATTCTCATGCCTTACGAGTGGTCTCTCAAACGATCAGTGACGGAAGAGATTTTTCAGAAGTGGGGCCTTCCTTGCTGCGACCTTTTTGCTACACCTCAAAACAGCAAATGCCCAGACTTCTTCTCTCTCTTCCCCCTTCCAGGCCACCCCCCCAGAGATGCTCTAACCCAAGATTGGCCCCGGGGACTTCTTTATGCTTTTCCCCCTTTTACCGCTGATACCTCAGCTAATTCAGAAAGCAACCGCCTTGAGAGCCAAGTTGCTTCTCATTGCCCTTTACTGGCCTCGACAGATATGGTTTCCGTTCCTACATCATTATCTCTTGGTACAGCCATGGCATCTGGACTCTGTTCCAGATCTTCTGACCCACCAGTTGGGTCAACTGCACCAATCCGTACCTTCTCTCAACCTCACTGCTTGGTTGCTCCACTTCCATCCTTAGTCAGGCTTCCTATGATTTCTAATCCTGTCCGGGATATTATAGTAGCTTCCCTAAAATCTTCTACCAGAAAGATTTACACTAGTAAATGGCAACGTTTCTCTTTCTGGGCAAAAGCTAGGAACATAGACCCCTATACTGCTCCAATTCATTCGGTATTGGACTTCCTAGCTGAGATTTTTCATTCAGGATCCTCTTCTTCCACAGTGAAAGTTCAACTGGCAGCCATTTCAAATTTTCATATAGGCCTTTTGGACCACAACATTATGTCACATAAACTTTGCAAGGCATTCCTTCGAGGTATCTTTTTACTGAAACCTCCGATTAGAGACCCCCACCACAGTGGGATCTAAATTTAATTTTAACATCCTTGATTCTTCCCTCTTTCGAACCTGCAGCTGCCTGTTCTTTGAAATTGCTTTCTTGGAAGACACTTTTTCTAGTCGCCATTACTTCTGCCAGGAGAGTATCTGAGCTTCATGCTCTCTGCATTCGTCCTCCCTATTTAATATTCCACAAAGATAGGGTATCTCTAAGGACTAATCCGTCTTTCTTACCAAAAGTGGCATCGCAGACTAATCTAAATCAATCCATTGATCTTCCAGTGTTTTTCCTGAATTAATCTGATAGAGTGGAACAAAAGTTACATTGTCTTGATGTTCACCGCCAGCTCAGATATTATCTGGACAAAACTAAAATTTTTAGGAAATCTGATCAACTGTTTCTATCCTATGCAGAGAACAGGAAAGGCCTTCCAGTTTCCAAGGTAACTTTATCTAGATGGCTGTCTTCTGTGATCACTTACATTTATCAGCTCAGAGGCAAAGAGTTGATTTCTAAGCCAAAATCCCATTCTACCAGAGCTCTAGCTACATCTACAGCTTTTCAAGCTAGACTTCCAATAGACACTATTTGTGCAACAGCCACATGGGTCTCTCCTCATACCTTTGTTTCACATTACAAATTAGACTTGGCCTCCAGAGACAGAGCGAATTTTGGTTCCACCGTTCTCAAGAGTCTGTTCCATTGAGCCACCCAGGATAGAGGTGCTAGGGACGCGGTCCCATCCAGCAAGAATGAAGGCGAGATTGACAACTTAACATTTAGAAGTTATGTACCTACCATAACGTTCCATGTTAGTTGTCTTCTCGCCTTCTTTCTTGCGTCCCGCCCTCCATCCCCCTAGCCTGGTCAGACCGGGAAGATTATGCATCTTCTATTAAGAGGTTATTCCCTTTTTCTACCTGTTCAACTTCTAGTGTCACTAGATTAGGTTGATCCTTTCTAGAGGGTTATGATGTTATTTAGTATTGTTATTTTTCTTCCTCCTCTTGAGTTGGAAGAAAATATTGCTATTTCTTTAGCTACCAAACGAGATCTGGGTAGTCTCCACTTTGCAACATGGGATATAGGGTTGCCTCGAGCTGGTAAAATTAGCTCTCGTGCTTAGCAAGTGCCGAGTCGGAGCCGAGGATCGGCTCCGAACCCATCCAGCAAGAAAGAAGGCGAGAGAAGACAACTAACATGGAACGTTATGGTAGGTAAATAACTTCTAATTTTCTAGGCTACCTTCCATGGCCTCTTCCTCTCAGTTCTCCCAGTGTTTTACTGAGCAGGATGTCACTAGAATGATAAGGAGCTTAAGGTTTTCATGATACCGTCCACTGGGAACGTAATGAGTATTGGTCCAACATACCCTTCATTATTTTTTCCTGCACTGGTCCTCCCTACACTGAAACTGATTACTGTGGCCTACATAATGCTGTTGGGGTTGGTAGTCATAGTTAATTTGACCCTCAATAGCATCACTTTTTCTCTCGACTTGGATGCAGTCGGATCAGGGAGAGTCTCTGAGCTGAAGCATTGGTACAGTGGTTCGAGGGGAGTGGTTGACTCAAAGGCTTTCGTAGCTATCCCTACCTCTTGGAGCCTCGTTTGTCAACAGCTTGGATCTGAGGTTAGCTTTGGGGTCAAGGTGCATTGGTGCCAAGGAATCTTCATTGCTCTTAGACAGGAATAGGGCTTTGAAGACGATCACGTCCTTGGCTTTTGAGACTTTTCACAGGAGCTGTGCCTTAGGAGAAGGCCCTCTCAACCAGTTTGTGCCACCCAAACCTCAAAAGTATTCTGGCTCTTCTTCCTTGTATTGTCCAGCTGGACAGGGAAAGCCAGAACCGCGAGGTTCTGCGATTCCATGCTATGTTCACTCCCCATCTGATTTTGAGCCTACTGATCTCCCACCAGCAACAGTACATAAGAAACAGACATGCAAACGGAAGCATGTTGTCTCATCTCCAGAGTCCTTTACAGAAGACACTGATTTGGGTGAAGGTGAAGGGTCACCTGCTCCCCCACAGAAGATGTCACCTTCATGGAAACTCTTGAATCAATGAAGCAGAGAGGGAGAATGGTGTACTCAAGATCCTTCACCCGACAAGTCAGTGTTCTTCAAAGCTTTTGGTTTTGGTTCAGCATTTTTCTGGGTGGTACTGCCTGTTGACCTCCTCATTGGTCTCCCAGCTGAATGGGCATTGAAGGACCCTGATGTAGTGGAGCTCATCCCTAAGAAGGCAGTGAGAATTTTGTCAGCTCTGAAAGATAGAAATCATTGGAGTGAAGGTCCTCCAGTTCATGCTATGGTGGTAGCAGCAGCCATGAAAAAGGAATTCTCTGAAGAAAGTTCCTCTGTCCTTCCCCCTAACAAGGAGTCTAGGGCGAAAGACAGATTCAGGAAATGGACTTATGCTTCAGCGACTTTTGCCCTTAAATCACTGAATTATTTAGCTTATGTGACTAGATTCTAGGGAGATTTGACTAAGTAACTCTCCAAATCCCTTTTGGGCATCTTACCCACAGATGTCCAGAAGATGGTGGACTCCCAGCTATCTACCATATAGCCAGCTGCCATGCTACTGCTCCCCAATGCAGTTGATGGCACAGCTAGGGCAGCAGGCACCAGCATCATTATACATGGTCATGTCTGGATGCAGCTTTGGGACTTTACAGAAACCTTCAAGACATCCGTTATCAATGCTGCCTATGATGGAGCCACACTTTGAACCCAGTCTGAAAGACACACTTACCAGGATGGTGAGACTGTTTGCAATGGGAATCTGCTTCTCCACTCCTCAAAGATCCTTTTCTCAGAATCAGAGGATGGGAAAGAAGATGTGGTTCTGAAAATCTACAAACGGCACTTTGCCTAGTGGATTACATCATCTTCCATGACCTCTTTCACATGGGCTCTCTGGTAGCAGTATTAACCACGGTCGCCTCTCTTCTAGGATAGAGGAGGTGGCATTTCGAAAGGAGGATAGTCCAATGTGCATGGTCACCCATAGAGGCCAATCTTCACATCAGTATCTTGCAGATGAAAGCAGTCCTCCTAATACTGCAGGCCTTTCAAGATCACCACCATAAGGGTGGCATCTCCATATACACAGACAACATGACAGTGGTGTGGTACATAAACAATGAAGGAGAAACCCATTCCTATCTATTGTGCTGAGAGGCAAAGAGGATCTGGCAATTGGTGATGTCTTCACATTGCTTTCTGATAACACACAACATGGGTACAGCCAGTGTCTTAGTGGACAAAATAAGCAGGATTATTGTGACATCTCATAAGTGGTACCATAGCCCAGCAGTGGTAACATTGATCTTCTATCACTGGGGCAACTTTGTTGTAACCTGTTTCTCTATTCCCTCAACAATAAATGTAACAGTTACTTTGCCGTGATCCCTCCTCAGGGTCAATCACCAAGGGATGCTCTGGTCCACAGCTGGCCCCTGGGTCTCCTGTATGACTTTCCTCTCTTACTTCTAATGAATACATTTTTTTCCCAAACATCTTTATATGGCAAAGGCAATCTTACATTTATATAAATGAAAAACATACAAAATTATATCACTTTAGTTGCAAACAGTTTACATCACAGACAATTAATTGTACTTAATGGGTTGGAAGAAATGATTGGACAAAATCAAATTATACACGTATATATAGGATGGATTTGGTATGGTTACTTCATTCTGATGAGGTTTGCTGACGAAAACATAAAGGATATTTGTTGTGGCGTTATTTTATGTGTGGAGTTTACCTTCTGTGGTTGGTGTGATTAAAAGACTTGAAACATTTTGCTGGAATTGCTGTGCCTTTGTTCTATTTATTTGTTTATCGGTTTCAGCTCAGAGACAACTTCTTGTGTTTATTACATCACAGACATCACAGACACCATTGAAACAACTGTAGTTATAAACATTATAAATCACTTGTACACCTTCTAGTCATTATCAGTTACACATTATATAGTTCATTCAAATCCTGCCTCTTAAACCTTGTTCCTGCTGTGCATATACTGTTCCCACAGTTCCCATTTTTTTCTATGTAGTTTGCTCCCTCCCTTTTCTGAAGATCCCAATTCCAGTTGTTTTGTGTCTATTACTATATTCACTATATCTAATAAAGTTGGTCTAGACTTTGATTTCCATTTTCTAGTAATTGCTTTTTTGGCAGCCACCATAATTAGACTCAGCAAGGCTTTACTATGTCTAGGAAGTTCTGATTCTGTAGCATAACTCAAAAAAATCATCTCCCCAGACAGTCCAATCCACTTACCCAGCATCTCTGACAGAGTGGTCCGCAGGGAATCCTAAAAGTCTGCCAGCTCATCACATCTCCAAAACATATGATCTGAAGTAGGGACTTCATTTGTCAGCAACCTTTGGGATACGGATCCGATCTCGGATCCGAGCCGGCAACTTCTTTCATAGCATAGATCCAAGCACCTAGCTCCTCCCCTTACCCACAATCCCCTGCCTACCCTGACTGACCTCAGATCTAGTTTGCCGCTCTTCAAGCAACAGCTAGATTCCAGAGCTCTTGGCCTTTTTGTGAGGAAAAAGTTTTCTTTCTTCTTTTCTGATCGAGTGATTGTGTGTGCGTGGTAGGTTTATCCTTAACGCTAAACTTATTATTTTTTTTAGCTTATCAGCTTAAATTTTAATTTAAGATATTCCTCCCTCCCCCGCTGGTCGTAGCGTGTGTGTGTGACTTGAGTGTTAGGGGCCTAGTGAGTGTGCTTTACTTTAGTAATGTCAGAGGCCCCTAAAGCCATTTTTTCGAAATGCACCGAGTGTGGTCACAAGCTTTCACCGGTTGATGGCCACGCTCGGTGCATTAGGTGCCTTGGGGTTGAACACCTCTCTTCGGGTTGCGCGATTTGCGCGGCGTTCAACCCCAGGGTACTTAAGGATCGGAGGTCGAAGCTGGTTCTGGCGGGCCTTTTACCCCCAGACTCTGCTTCGGCCTCCGGTACTTCGGTGACCGCTACCCCCCGGTAGCGGTCACTCCTGCCTCCCTTCCTCCGACCGGGACTCAACCTCCCGCTTCGGCTCCGGAGGATAGGGAGTCCAGGAAAGAGAAGCGGAGGGAGAAGCACCGTAAGTGGCGGGCCGAGGACACTTCATCGGCCCCGCCCGCCAAGAGGGCTTCTCCGTCCAGGTCTTCTCGGTCTCCTCCTCCTCGGATCCGATCCCCTTGTTTCTCCCCGGGACCCGAGGAGGAGGTGACCCGGTCCCCGACAAGGTCATCGAGGCGGCACTCCAGGTCTGCCTCGGTGGCCTCTTTGAAGTCCACGTTTTAACATGTCAGATGCGGACATGGACCGGATGATGAGGACATTCGTCCAGGCCCAGATGCAGATGGGAGTGCTCTTGCCCCCCCCCCCTCCGGGGGGGGAGCTCAACCCCTTTTTTCGCCCCTATTGCTCCTTCTCCGACCTGCATTCCGGGTTCGGAGCACTCGGAGCCAAGCCCCGTTGGATCCGGGGGTGGGTTGGAGCCGAGTGTGCAGGGCACGTCGGCTCCGACGGCTCTGAGTTTTTTGGATCCGACCTCTCGAAGCCTTGGGCTGAGCTTCGGATCCGAGGGATTCGGTGTGCTTTCGGCTCCGTCCCGGTCAGAGCACACCAGTCCTTCGGATCCGACGTTCTCAGCGCCGGGTCCGATCCTCGCTTTGGATCCGAGTAGGAGTCGGATCTCGGATCCGTCAGAGAGCGGCTCCCCCTCGGCTTTCGCTGTGGTGGAGAGGGCACTGTCGAGTGCTTCCAGGCCTCCGGTCATGGCTTCGGCTCCCTAAACACTCCTTCTCATCTGGTACTGGCTCCCCTCATCCGGCCCTCGGGGCAGCCTGCCTCAGCGCCTCTAGGAGTTCCAGTGGAACAAGATACAGTCCGTGAGGACTCCTCGGACAGCCCCCCCGAGGAGATTCCCCACAAGGCAAAGTGCAAGAGGAGGCACATAGACTCCCCTGAGAGTCTCACCGAAGATATGGACTTAGATGAAGGGGAAGGCTCCCCTAGATCACCCTCCGAGGATGTCTTCTTCGGAGACATCATGGAAATGCTCAAAATCAGGGGTGGGTGGTCTGCCCCCAAGACTTCCTGTGATGAGTCCATATTCCTTGAGGTGTTTGAGGCAGGACCATCTACCTCTTGGGTGGCCCCTCTACCCAACCCTCTGGTGGATCTCATATCCACTAGGGCTTGGAAGGAACCGGACACCTTAGAGCCAATCCCCAAGCGCCCGGACAAAATTTTGAGCCCCCCTGCAGAGAGATCACACTGGAGCAGAGGTCCCTCTGTGGATGCCATGTTGGTGGCTGCAGCCACCAAGAAAGAGTTGGCTCAGGAGAGCCCCATGGCTTATCCTCTGAGCAAGGAGTCTCGCATGATGGACCATCTTGGGAAGTGGGCCTTCAGTTCAGCGACCTTCTCTATGAGGGCCTTGAACTACATGGCGCACGTTATTCGGATGCAGCGGGATCTAATTAAGGAATATGCTGCTTCCCCCCCAGGGTCCATGTCAGAGGGAGACCAGGATCTGTACTCCTCCCGAATGCCCACCCTCCGCTCTATCTATAACTCCTCTATGCGGCTGTTGTCTCATGCTACGGAGGGAGCCGGTAGAGCAGGCGGAGTCGGGCTTGTCATGAGGAGACAGGCCTGGCTCCGTCACTGTGACTTCTCGGAACCCTTTAAGGCGTCATTCGCGAATTCCCCTTTTGATGGTTCTGCACTGTTCGGCAAAACCGTTCGCGACACTCTTGTCCAGAGCGAGAAAGCCGGGAAGACCTTGTCTGCCGTCGGATTCCCTTCTCTGTGTCCCAGAGGTCCTTTTCCAAGAACCAAAAGGGTCAGAAGAAGATGTGGTTCCGAAAATCGCATCAATCTCAGTCTGCTCAGGACAACCAGTCCTCTCGTGGCAGAGGAGGACAGGGAGGACGCCACCCCAGAGGCAGAAGGGGTCCCAGGAATTTTGGGTCCAGAGAACCGTTCTCTGAGAGGCCCACACAGAACTACTGAGGGGTTACCCGGCTGCTCCACTCTGGAGGCAGTCGGGGGCGTTTTTCGAGGCACCTAGCAATGTGGGAGTCCATAACAACGGATCGCTGGGTGCTTCGTATTATATCCAGAGGTTACCAAATTCCCCTTATCGTAACCCCCAGAATCAGAGGCCTCACTGACGTTCCACCCAGTCAGAGGGAGGCGGCTGCTGCAGAAATTCAGCAGCTTCTGCAAAAACGAGCCATCCAGCCCGTCCCCCCAGATCAAGTCGGATCAGGGTTTTACTCCAGGTTCTTTCTGGTGCCAAAAAAGATGGGGGACTTGAGGTCCATCCTCGACCTCTCTCTCCTAAACCTGGCGGTACCCATAGAAAAGTTTCGAATGGTCATGTTGCAATCCGTCCTCCCCTTATTGCGGGAGGACGACTGGATGTGCTCCCTAGACCTCAAGGATGCGTACTATCACATTCTAGTGGACAGGCGTTCCAGGAGGTTTCTCCGCTTCCGGCTGGGAGCCAGTCACTTTCAATTCAGGGTCCTCCCCTTCGGCCTCACTTCAGCCCCCAGGGTGTTCACCAAAGTCCTAGCGATAATAGCGGCCCACCTGAGACTCCAGGGAATTCAGGTCTTTCCATACCTGGACGACTGGCTCCTAACGGCACCAACAAGGCATCTACTTTGTTCATGCAGGGATTATTTCCTCAGTCTGGCTCCACTATTAGGATTAACCATCAACATGACCAGATCCTCTCTCATCTCTACACAGGTGTTGGATTTCATAGGGGCGAGACTGGATTCCAGACAGATGCTTGTGTTCTTGACTCCAGATTGGCTTCGGAACCTGATGTTGCACGTGCAGGCCATCCTTCAACTGCAAACTCCTTCGGCGGAATTGGTCCTGAGGGCCCTAGGATCTATGGCGGCTGCAATCCCTCTGCTGCCATTGGCCCGGTTGAACATGAGGGTCCTGCAGTGGACCCTCCAGGTACAATGGTCCCTGTCTCGCAACCCCCTGTCTCACCCCATTTCCTTAAGCAAGGTTTACAGAAAATCGCTTGTGTGGTGGCTCCAGTGTCCCAATCTCTACACGGGACGTCCCTTCTCACTACCTCCGCCAGTCGACACAGTGACCACGGACGCTTCTCGCCTGGGGTGGGGGGGCATTTTTCAGGCAGGACAGTCCAAGGCACGTGGAACGACGTAGAGACCTCTTTGCATATCAATGTCCTAGAGATGAGGGCGGTGCTTTTGACGTTGCAGGCACTACACAACTCTCTTCCGGTAGGGACGATTGCAGTACAGACAGACAACATGTCGGTCGTTTGGTACATCAACAAACAGGGGAGAACCAGATCTTACCCCCTTTGCCGCGAGGCCATGAGAGTGTGGGAATGGGCGATTTCCACCAACCGCTTTCTCATAGCAACGCACATTCCGGGACGGTCCAACATTCTAGCAGACAGGCTCAGTCGTACTATCCTGAATCCTTACGAATGGTCTCTCAACCATCGAGTTGCAGAGCAAGTATTTGCCTGATGGGAGCAACTTTGTTGCGATCTTTTTGCCTCTCCTTCAAACACCAAATGCAACGATTACTTCGCTCTGATCCCCCCCCCGGGGGAGTCCCCGAGAGACTCTCTAGTTCATGCTTGGCCTCCCGGTCTGCTTTATGCTTACCCTCCTCTTCCCCTGATGGTGAAATTATTACAGAAAGCCAGGCAGTTGGGGAGTAAGATGATCCTCATTGCCCCATTCTGACCTCGTCAGACGTGGTTCCCTTACCTATGGTCTCATCTAGTGTATCCACCATGGATTCTGGATCCCCTCCCGGATCTCATTTCTCACCCTCTCGATCTTCCGACTCCGAACCTGGGCAGCCTCAAGCTGACGGCTTGGTTGCTCCAGTTCCGCTCCTCATAAGGACTCCCGGGATCTCATCACCTGTCAAAGCCATTCTTGTAGCAGCTCACAAGCCTTCCACCAGGAAGGTTTATCGAAGTAAGTGGAAACGCTTCACCATTTGGGCAGAACTCTGTCGTTTAGACCCTTTTACAGCCCCAATAGCGTTGGTTCTAGATTTTCTAACCTCTCTCTTTCGCCAGGGGGCTAGTTCTTCCACAGTCAAGGTACAACTTGCAGCAATCTCATACTATCACGTGGGGCAAGAGTCTGGCCCTCTTATCACTTCCAAACTGTGTAAGACCTTCCTCAAGGGTACCTTCCTCCTCAGGCCTCCAGTCAAAGAGGTGGTACCTCCATGGGATTTATCCTTAGTCTTGCAGGCCTTGACTGGTCCCCCCTTCGAACCGGCGGCCACGGTTGATCTCAAATTTCTATCTTGGAAGACAGCCTTTTTGGTGGCCATAACTTCAGCCAAAAGAGTGTCGGAATTGCAAGCTCTTTGTGTCAAACCACCATATCTGGTCTTTCACCCGGATAGGGTTTACCTCAGGATCAATCCGTCCTTTCTACCTAAGGTATCTTCAGAAACGAACATCAATCAATCTATCAATCTTCAAGTGTTTTTCCCCAACTTTCAAAACAAAGGAGAGTACAAGCTACATTCGATAGACGTACACAGACAACTACGTTTTTATATTCATAGAACTGCTGATCATAGGCAATCCGATCAGTTGTTTATCTCCTTTGCCAAAAGTAATTTCGGAAAGCCAGTTTCTAAAGTTTCTCTCTCTCGATGGATCTCGAGTTGTATTCTTTTAGCATATCAGAGCTCGGGAAGGCCTGCACCTCAAGGAGTCCATGCTCATTCTACTAGGGCCGTTGCCACATCTGCGGCCTTTCAAGCTAGGGTTCCACTGGATGACATTTGTTCCGCAGCCACTTGGGCTTCATCTCACACCTTTATCAGCCACTATAAAATAGATGTTGTCTCCCGAGGTAGGGCGTCCTTTGGCTCTGCGGTGCTCCGGAATATCCTTCCATGAAGGCCACCCAAGATTTAGGTAGCTGGGACTCTGTCCCAAAGGTTGCTGACAAATGACATCCCTACTTCAGATTAAGAAGTTATGTACTCACCATAACGTTCCATCTGAGTATGTATCTTCATTTGTCTGCAACCACCCCCCTCCCTTCCCCCTGACCAAAATGATCGTTCTTGTGGTTATTAGCATATGTTCCCTTTGGGACACTTTTATCAGCTGTGCTATGGGGCAAACTTGATCTGAGGTCAGTCAGGGTAGGCAGGGGATTATGGGTAAGGGGAGGAGCTAGGAGCTCGGATCTATGCTATGATAGATGTTGCCGGCTCGGATCCGTATCCCAAAGGTTGCAGACAAATGAAGATACCTACTCAGATGGAACATTATGGTGAGTACATAACTTCTTATTCCCAGCTACCTCGTTCTTGCCCGCCACACCTCCAACATTTGCTATCCGCTTGAAGAAAAATTCTTTGGAGTCTATTTGGGTTATAAAAATACCTATGTAAACACTTCCAGGCAAAGATCCTAAATTTTCTAGACTTTGTCGCATATTTGGGAGATATACATATATTCCCCCATTATCTGTGTGTGAATTGCTTATCCAACCTCTTTTCCCAATCTTTTCTAAGCTCCTCTGATTGATTTTTATGATTATATGCTTTACTAATTATTAATTTTTTAACGGCAGCTTCTGTTCTAGATTCTATTAAAAACTCTACCAGTGCTGGTCTTTTATGTAGGACCCCCTTATTTCTTTCCCATTGCCTATACTCTGATATCAATCCTTGATAGGGAAGGCAATCTCTAACCTGAAGTCCAAATACGTTTTTGACTACTTCCCATTCTATTACCTTTCTCTTTCTAGTTATTTGTTCCCAATACCTTGGTTTCTTTGCCAATTTTCTCCAATGAATTCCAAACCCCTCTTCCCTATTATCTGTATCCCTGACCATAGTCAACCCTATCGTCAGAATCTCTTTTCTGCATTCTCGTGCTGGTTTGGTTCTTAGAATACTCCCTGCTATTTTATAAATATAATACTCTGTATGATTTTAGTTGCTCTCCGTAAGAGTCTGCATCCAAAATCGTAATCTCTCCTTATTTCTTGAGCGTCCTCCCTACGTCAGTATCATTCCTTTCCACTTTTATTCTAATGAATACGTTTATCCAGAAAGACAGACAATACAAGTCCAGGGTGATCCTCATTGCTCCCTTCTGTCCCCAACAAACATGGTTCCCCTTCCTGTGACTTCTATTAGTACACCCACCATGGATGTTGGATCATTATCCAGATCTTCTGTCTCATCCATCCAGATTGTCTCTTCCGGACTAGATGTCCATGAAACTAATTACATGTTTTCTCCAGTTTTTACTATAGCCAGAGATGTCAGGCTTCCCACAACAATAATAAAGATCTTATTCACGTTTCAAAAACCAGCCTCAAAAAAGTAAACCACAACAAATGGATGGAATTTTCTATCTGGGCAGTTTCTAAAGGACTGGATCCTTTTCTCAGTCCCTCTTCCGTCCATCTTAGAATTTTCATCTGGACTTTTTGACAAAGGTTCCATTAAAGCTCAAATAGCAGCTATCTCCAACTTCCACATAGGCCATAATGATTCCTATATTGCTTCCTTAAAGGTCTCAAAAGTCTGTTTGAAAGGAGCCTTTCTTTTATGGCCTTCTATTAGGGATTCAGTTATTCCATGGGATAGTACCATTCTGCTGCAGTCTCTAATGCAACCACCCTTTGAACCTGCAGCTGCAGCAGTTTTACGTTCTGCCCTGGTAAACAATTTTGTTGGCGGCAGTTACATCAGCTACACAAATTTCAGAATTACAAGTACTTTCATGTAAACCACCCTATCTAGTTTTTCACAAGGACAGGGTTTCTCTTAGAACTAATGCGTCCTTCCTTCCAAAGGTGGCATTTGAAAAAACCTAAATCAATCCCTACATTTACCAGTATTTTTCCCCAGATACCCTATCAAGGTTGAATATATTAAATTTGTTAAATCTTCATTGTAAACTCAGATTTTATTTGCATAGGACAAAGCAATTTAGAAAATCCAGTCAGTTGATCTGAAGTAGTTTACTTCATTTGATCTTCAACCTGTGGGTACTGGATCTGAGCCGGCAACTTCACTAGCATCTGCTCCAAGCTCCAAGCTCCGCCCCTTACCCATAATACACCACCACTACCTTCCACCCCTTAGATGTCGTTTGCCGCGGCTAGCCTAAGCATCGTGATTCTTGAGCTCCAAGTTGTGAGTAGAGTTTCTATTTTTGATTAGTGTTTGTGTGCGTGTACTTGCTAGTGTAGGTTTCCTCTCTTCGTCCCCTCGCTGGTGCGTCGAGTTTAAGGCCTTTTTCTTAGTTTTTAGGAAATTAGGTAGTTTATAGATGTTATGTAGTCCTGTCTCACCTACATTCTTACCCGTGGGTTCGGAGTCGAATGTCGGCTCCGACTCGGCCAAAGTTTTTTAGCTCGAAGTCTTTCTGTTGGCTGGACTAAGATGGTATCCCATGCTGCACTGCTCTCTGTCCCCAGATTTCGTTTGCCGCTCGTGTAGCTCGGACGTGGTCTCGCTCTTGGCTGTGGCTAAGTACCATTTTTCTTCTTTATCAGAGAAAAATTTTGCAGAAAAAAAGCTATTTTAATAACTATTGTGTGTGTTCTTGTCTTGTGGAAAAGTTGTGTTTTTGATCGTTTTTCTGTGGTATCCCACTAGCTGTTTCCAACGGGCTAGGCTCGTTTTCAGTTAGAGGACCTAGTCTGTCCCCTTGCTTTCATAGTTCATAGTTCATAGTTTAGTACTAGGCTAACTGCCCCTGCGAGCCATTTTAAGCCTAGCCAATTATCCCTTGTGAGACTCGAACCCTGCACCTTGTGCTTGTAAGGCAAACACCTTATCCATTAAGCCACCATCCCAACCCCTTAAGCCACCATCCCAACCCCCTTCCTTGTGTCATAAAAGTTTACTGGGACTAAACCTTTTAAATTAGAGGTATTAGTCCTTTCCCCACTTGTGTTTGTGTCTAAGGATCGTTTAACTTAGAGATCTTGTGGTATTCTGTTTGTTGTTTGCTTTTTCCCGCCTTGTGACTGTTTGACCATTGGTCCATTTATTCAGTGGTTAATTGTTGTTGGTTAACTATGTCCAAAGATACTAGGGAGCTTAAGCCCTCGGCCTTCAAGAAATGCTCTAGGTGCTGTTATAAAATGTCCATTACCGATGGACACTCTGTCTGTGTGTATTGTCTGGGAGCGATTCATCTCCAGGAGTCATGCAGTATCTGTCATGCCTTTAGTCCGCGAGTTCTTCAGAAAAGGAAGAATAAATTGGTTTTGAAGGGACTTCTGAAACCCTCCTTCGAGGAGGGTCTGGAGAGTGCTTCCAGCTCTAGGGCAAAATCCTTTAAATCAAAAAAGAGATCTCCGTCTCCATCAGTCTCCTCTGAGCCACCGGAGAAAATAGAAATGTCTGCTTCGATACCCTCAGCTCCATTGTCCTTGGGGCCGCAGAAAGTGTCAGTTGTTATGGAACCTGCTTCGGCTCCAATCTTCTTGGTACCGGTACGGAGCTGATTGCCTAGCATTAGGCCAGTATCCCCTCCTCGCAGGTCCCCTTCAGACAGGAGGTCTCGATCTCCTTCTCTATCCTCCAAATCTTCCAGGACCTTATCAGATGTGGACGTCGATAGAGTGGTGCAGAGACTCCTTCAGTCACTGGTTCTGGCAAAATTGTTCTCGGCTCCGACCCAGTCGGCTCTGGAGCCGGTCCCTCAGCCTGCTTCGATACTTCCTTCTCCGAGCACATCTTCAGCTTTCGGAGCCGGAGTGCTTGGCTCCATGTGATGTCCCTAGGTCGGTTCTGACAGCCCCTCTTGGCTTATACCGGTGCCAATGTCAGCTCCAACCCCGTCGGCGGCATCCATGGGGTTCAGGACTCAGGATTCTTTGGTCGTACCCGAGGGAGAGGCTTCGGAACACCTCTCGGCTCCTAGTTTCCCTCTCGGTGCTTCGGCGCGGGGAAGTCTGACTCCTGTCGTGGATTTCCGAGGCTGGTCGTTCTTCGGATTTGGGAGGACCAGCCATCGATGCCATGCGGAGCGTGCTGGCCAGGTCGTCAGCGGCATCATGCGGGTCGGTCATTCTGTCCCCTACTACTACAGGTCTCTGATCGCTGTCTATCTCTAGACAGCGGAGCCCAAAGGCCCTCAGGGTACCCCCATGAGTGGTCCCCACATTTCTCAGGGCCCCTCAGAATTTTTGCCTGAGGAGCCACCCAGAAAGAAGACGTGCAAGAGGAAGCACATAGATTCCCAGGATGAGTCTCTCACATCCCCCCTAAGTCATCCTCTGAGGATGTTTCTTTCTCTGACATCCTAGAGATTTTGAAACAAAGAGGTGACTGGCCATCCAAAGCCCCCTCTGAGGAGGAGTTGGTCTTCCTGAAGGCCTTTGGTGCTCAGCCCTCCGCCTCCTGGGTATCTCCACCCTTCGATGAGCTTCTGGATTTGGTTTGTCGAAGGGTGTGGGAAACCCCTGACTCTGTGGAACCAGTCCCCAGGAGACCCAATAAATTTTTGTCTGCTCCTCCTGATAAGGAATTTCTGTCCAAGGGAGTCCCTCTGGATGCCATGGTGATGGCAGCTTCCACCCAGAAGGAATTAGCCGAGACTTCTTCCACTGTTCATCCCCCTAACAAGGAGTCTAGGACCATGGACCGGTACAGGAAGCATACTTTTTCTTCAGCGACCTTTACCTTACAATCACTGAATTATTTATCACATTTTACACGGCTCCAGAGAGATCTCCTCAAGGAGCTAGGAGATACTCTCATGGGTAACGTTTCTGAGGCGATGGCCCAGACGGTCAACGCTCAGATGTCTATCCTCAATTCCATTGCAAACTCCTCCATGAGGCTAATCTCCTATGCTTCCGAGGGAGCAAGTTCAGGAGTTGCTCTTAGGAGGCAGGTCTGGATGTGCCTTTGTCATTTCGCGGAGGCCTTCAAGTCTTCATTCACCGACGCCCCTTTTGATGGTTCCTCTTTGTTTGGAACCAAGGCGAAAGACACTCTCACCAGGTACGAGCAGGAGGGAAAAACTCTGTCTGCCATAGGAGTCCGTTTTTCCCTTCCCTCTAGACCTTATCCCAAGGCCCAGAGGGGTGGCAAAATGTGGTTCAGGAAATCACAGAGGTTTTTTCCTGGTGTTTAAGGTGAGCCCCCCTCCAGAGGCAGGGGAGGGGATGGTTATTCAGGGAGATGCCACCCTAGGGGCAGAGGAGGCCCCCGCAACTCGGGAGATTGCAGTTCGTTTCGTGGTTCTCCCTACTGCCGCTCCTGATGGGAGGCCCGACTGTGCATTTCCGGAGCCAGTCAGGGGTCAAATCTCATTATACCCGGAGGCCTTGCAAGACATCACCCAGGACCAATGGATTCTACGAATAATTTCCGGAGGATATGTCATCCCCTTCTCGTCAAATCCCCCTCCAATTAAGAAAATCCTGGATGTTCCACCCAGTCAAAGGGATTACGCAGCTTCAGAAGTTTCAAAGCTGCTAGAAAGAGGAGCCATCCAACATGTCCCGTCAGACCAGATCTGATCCGGGACTTACTCCAGATTCTTTTTGGTGCCAATAAGGACAGGGGACCTGACACCCATATTGGATCTCAGTCAATTGAACACCCATGTGCAAAAGTCCAAGTTCCGAATGGTCACATTGCAGTCTATTCTCCCATTGTTGGGAAAAGAAGTGTGGATGTGCTCCATCGACCTCAAGGATGCTTACTACCACATAAAGATGGACAGGGCATTCAGAAGTCACCTAAGCTTCCGAATGGGAGCCAGACATTTTCAGTTTTGAGTCCTGCCGTTTGGTCTCACCACAGCCCCCAGGGTGTTTACCAAATTCATGGCAGTGGTGACTGCTCACTTGAGACGTCAGGGATTCCAAGTGTTTCCGTATCTGGACGACTGGCTCCTTACTGCCACCACCAGGCATCTACTACTTCAGACCAGGGATGCTACTATCAACCTATGTCAACAGTTGGGCATCCATTGAACTGGGAAAAATCTGCCTTGTTACCCTCACAGCGAGTCACTTTTATAGGCGCCGAACTAGACACCGTCCTTATGCGGGCATTTCTACCACAGGAAAGAATCAGAGTCTCACAACAGCAAGTTTACGCCTTGCTCCCTCTGAGAAGAGCGAAGGCAAGATGGGTCCTCCAACTGTTGGGGACAATGGCTGCTAAGATGGGTCCTCCAACTGTTGGGGACAATGGCTGCTACGATCATGTTAGTCCCTCTGGCAAGGTTACATATGAGGCTCCTTCAGTGGCTACTCTTTGCCCAGTGGTCTCTTCAACATCTTCCTCTTTCTCACCCTATTCTAATCACAGACAGGTGCAAACAGGATCTCAGTTGGTGGCTTTGCACCGACAACCTGAATGCGGGAAAGCCCTTCGTTCCTGCGCCCCCGGTTGCCACAGTGACCACGGATGCCAACCAGATGGGGTGGGGGGGGGGGGCATTATCTAGGCAGGACAGTCCAAGGCATGTGGCAAGAGTATGAGATGCATCTGCATATCAATGTCCTGGAGATGAGAGCTGTGCTACAAGCGTTGCAAGCACTTGAGAGTTTTCTTCCTCTCAGGACTATTGCAATCCACTCAGACAATATGTCAGTGGTGTGGTATCTGAACAAGCAGGGAGGAACCAAGTCTTATCCCCTTTGCAGAGAGGCCATGTGAGTGTGGCAGTGGGCATTGTCTTCCCAACGTTTTCTGGTGGCAACGCACATTCCGGGTAAGTCAAGTGTGATCGCAGACAGGCTAAGCAGAGCTATTCTGATGACTTACGAGTGGTCCCTGAACTGTCAAGTTGCAGAACAGATCTTCCGCAGGTGGGGTCAGCCTTGCTGCGACCTTTTTGCAAGCCCCCTCAATGCCAAATGTAGCAGCTACTTCACATTGATCCACCCTCAGGGGGAGTCACCCAGGGACGCTCTAGTCCACGATTGGCGCTCCGGTCTACTATATGCCTTCCCTCCAGTCCCCTTGCCGTCAAAGGTTAATCAGAAAGCGCAATCCTTGGGAAGCAAAATGATTCTGTTTGCCCCACACTGGCCTCGTCAAATTTGGTTCCCCTTTCTCCATCCCTATCTCATGGACGCTCCTTGGATTCTGGACCCACAACCAGTCTTACTGACACACATGTCAGGGCAGCTCCATCCCTAGTTTTGGAGCTTCTGGTTGACAGCCTGGCTACTCCAATTCCGTCATTAGTTAGACTTCATCATTTTTCACCGGAGGTGGTTCATATTTTATCTTCCTCTCATAAGCCCTCGACCAGGAATATTTATTACAGCAAATAAGAGAGTTTTTCAATTTGGGCACATGCCAAAAAGATTGACCCTTACACAGCTCCAATTCCATCTGTATTGGAGTTCTTGTCTATGCTCTTTAACTAGGGTTCAGCGGCCGCAACCATTAAAGTCCAATTGGCAGTGATTTCTACCTTTCATGTTGCAGACGAGCCTAGCCTGATGGCACATAGACTCTGTAAGGCTTTCCTAAAGGGCACTTTGTTACTTCGTCCTCCAGTATCGGAACCTGTTATGCCTTGGGACTTAAATTTTGTTCTACAGGGTCTTACTT
The DNA here is from genome assembly GCF_019279795.1 of Protopterus annectens. NCBI lineage: Eukaryota > Metazoa > Chordata > Ceratodontiformes > Protopteridae > Protopterus > Protopterus annectens. Next base: position 540,557,527 of record NC_056741.1, read on the forward strand.
CACCCCCCTTTGAGCCTGCCTCCATTTGCGATTTGAAATTCTTAACTTAGAAGACTGTCTTTTTAGTAGCCATCATGTCAGCCAGATGCGTTTCGGAGCTTCAAGCTTTATCAATCAAACCCCCTTATTTGATTTTTCATAAGGACAGGGTTTCACTCAGACCGAACCCCTCCTTTCTTCCCAAAGTGGCGTCATTCAGTAACCTTAACTAATCTATTGAACTGCCAGTGTTTTTCCCCAGTTCTCAAACAAGGCAGAATTCAAACTTATCAACTGGATGTGCACAGACAATTATGTTTTTATTTGCACAGAACGAAAAACCTCAGAAAATCTGATCAGTTGTTTGTTTCATTTTCAAGAAACAGAATTGGGTCCCCTGTTTCCAAAGTCACATTGTCCAGGTGGATGTTGAGTTGTATTTCTTTCATTTATTCCTCAAGGGGTAAAGATTTACCATTCCGGGTGAAGGCTCACTCTATTCGGTCTGTATCTACAGCTACAGCTTTTCAGGCCAGATTGTCTATGGATGATATTTGTGCTGTGGATACTTGGGCATCTCCTCACACCTTTGTTACTCATTACAAGTTAGATGTGGTATCTAGGGGCAGGTCTTCCTTTGGTTCCACAGTGTTCAGGAGTGTTTTCCACTGAGCCTCCCAGGATTTAGGTGCTGGGGATGCTGTCCGACGGGTAAGAATGTAAGCGAGATTGGACTACATAACATCAAGAAGTTATGTACTCATCATAATGTTCGATGTATGTAGTAGCCCATCTCACCTCACATTCTTACTTACCCCCCCCCCCCTTTCCCCCATCCTGGAGGATCTGGAGGTTAGGTCTGGTTTTAGAGCTCCCTTTATTCTTGGTTTGTTCTTCCTTTCCTTAGGTGTTGTTATGCATGGAGAATGAGTGCTGGTGCTCGCAGCAAACTAGATCTGGGGATAGAGAGCAGTGCAGCATGGGATACCATCTTAGCCCAGCCAATAGAAAGACTTCGAGCTAAAAAAGTCTAGCTGAGTCAGAGCCGACATTCGGCTCCTAACCCACAGGTAAGAATGTGAGGCGAGATGGACTACATACATCGAACGTTATGGTGAGTACATAACATCTTGTTTGCCCCCCCCCCCAGCCTTCTGTGTGCTTGTCTGAGTGTGTGGTGTGTGGCGTGTGTTGTTTTAAAACTTGTTTAAAGTTTGTTCTTGTTGTGGGACATGGCGGATCTTCCCAAACAAGTTTGAGATGCACTGAGTGTGGCCACAAATTGTTACCTGCTGATGGCCACACTCTTTGCATGCTGTGTTTGGGTGTGACCCATTTAGCCACAGATTATTCTATTTGCACAGGTTTTAACCCACGTGCCCTTGAGGATCGGCGGGCCAAATTAGTTACGAAGGGCCTGCTCCCTTCTATGGAGGCATCCGCCTCCTCTTCTGCTTCGGTCACAGCTGTTGCTGTGGCCACCTCTCCTTCTACTCTTGTCCTTCCTTCTCCTCCCTCCCAGGCTGGGACTCATCCTCTTACCTCTAAGCCTGTGTAAGTGGAGGGCAGAAAAGGCAGAGAGAACGAGACAGAGCACCAACCAGAGAAGAGAAAGAGGTCCCCGGACCTTTCAGCTCCATTAGGACCTCCTACTAAAAGTCAGCCTAGGCACCGTGACTACTCTCGACTCTGATCAATTAGATTTTTTCCAGAGCCGGAGGAGTCCCAACCACCCTCTAGAGATTTGGTTCCTCGATCTGCCAGATCGGAGTCCGTGGCATCGTCACGGTCCACCCTCAGCCTCTCTGAAGTCGACATGGATAAAATGATGCGGAGATTTATTCACACACAAATTCAGATAGGATTCTTGCCAGCCCCCTCTCCCTCTGGAGAGGGCCCTTCTTTACACCAGTATCTCCTTTTCCGATCTGACCCCCGGTTTCGGAGTACATGGATCTGAGGATGGCCCTAGTCAGGGGGTCGACTATGACGGTACCTGTCTCCTCGATGCTGGCTGTCTGAGCTGGAGCCTGGGTGTTGGATCCTAGGGAGTGGAGCTGTTTCCATTGGCTCTGACGTTGATGGGTCAAGGTCTCACCTTGGAGCTTTGTCCAGTTCTCGAGTCTGATCCAGGGAGAGCAGTTCCCTTAATGGTGTCCCAGGAAGCTCGCTCTCCCTCGGCATTCGACATTGTGGAAAGGGTTCTCGCCAATGGATCGAGGCCCCTGACTATATCTTTGGACTCCGCCTTGATTCCTTCTGCTTTGTGTGTGAACCCCCATAATTTTACCACAGGGACAGCCCATGCTTGAGGAGCCCCAGCTCTTGGAAATCTTGCGCCAGTGGGGAGGTTGGTCCATCCTTGGACAAATCCGTGTTCCTGGAGGCTTTTGGCACGGGCCCGTCTATTTTCTGGGTGTCCCCTCCCACGGATCCCTTGGTGGACTTGGTCACCTCTCGGGCTTGGAAGGAGCCGGACACTGTGAAACCAATCCCTAAACGCCTGGACAAAATATTGAGCCCCCCTACAGACAGACCAGCGTGAAATAAAGGGTGCCCTGTAGATGCTGTGGTGGTAGCAGCCGCCACCAAAAAGGAACTAGCCCAGAAGAGTTCCTCGGTCCATCCCCTTGATCGTGAGTCTAGGATGATGGACCACCTAGGGAAGTGGGTTTATGTGTCAGTGACCTTTTCTCTCAGGGAGCTGAACTGTCTGTCCCACTTTATTAGACTACAGCACGACCTGGTTAAGGAACTGACTGAGTCTCCTCCAAAGTTCATGTCACAGCTCGACAGAACCATGTTCTCTGCGAGGATGGCTACCTTGACAGCGGTTTCAAACACATCCATGCGACTTCTCTCACATGCGACTGAAAGAGCGGCTTAGGGCGGCTGGGTCCGGCGTGTCATGAGGCGTAATGCCTGGCTCAGATTATGCCAGTTCACGGAACCCTTCAAGACATCTTTTGCCAATGCCCCTTATGACGGTTCTTCCCTCTTTGGTAAGACCGTCCAAGACATATTGGTACAGAGTGAGAAAGATGAGAAGTCACTGTCTGCTGTCAGAATCCGCTTCTCAAACCCTCAAAGATCCTTTTCCCGGAATCAGCAAAGGCAAAAGAAGATGTGGTTCCAGAAGTCTCAGTATTCCCTGGACACTCAGGGCTCTTCTTCCCCTAGAGGCAGAGGGGGACAGGATAGATGCTGGCCCAGAGGCAGAGGGGATCCGAGGAATTTTGGGTCTCGAGAACTTTTCTCCGGTAGGCCCACGCATCAACCCTGAGGGGTTGCCCGTCTGCTCTGCTCTGGAGGCAGTCGAGGGTTGCCTATCGTTGCACCTGGCAGCATGGGAGTCCATGTCAACAGACCATTGGGTGCTTCAGATAATTTCCAGAGGCTATTCATTCCCATTTGTGATTCCTCCTACACCTTATAAAAACCTCCCGGATGTACCACCTACGCATAGGGAGGCAGCAGCACTAGACATTTCCAAGCTGCTAGAGAAACGAGCCATCAAACCCATCCCCCCAGATCAGTCCAGATTGGGCATCTACTGCAGGTTTTTTTTGGTGCCAAAAAAGATGGGGGACTTAAGGCCCATTTAGGACCTATCTACTCTGAACCTGTCAGTTGCCAAAGAAAAGTTCCGGATGGTCACTTTACAGTCCATCATGCCATTCCTGCAAGAGAGCGACTGGATCTGCTCGTTCGACCTCTAGGAAAGTTACTATCACATAAAGATGCACAGAAGCTCCAGGAGGTTCCTCCGCTTCCGGCCAGGGGCCAATCATTAGTTCCAAGCCCCACCCTATGGTCTCACCATAGCCCCCAGGGTGTTCACCAAAGTGATGGAAGTACTATCGGCTCACCTGAGGCTTCAGGGTTTTCAGGTCTACCCTTACCTGGAAGATTGGCTTCTTACTGCTCCCACCAACCATCTGCTTTGTTGGACCAGAGATTATTTCCTAAAGCTTGCACACTACCTAGGGATTACAGTCAACACAGCCAAATCCCTTCTGAACCCTTTCCAGGTGATAGAATACATAGGGGTACGGATAGACATGCTACAGACAAAAATTTTCCTGACCATGGAGAGAGTTCGAAACCTAAGGATGCATGTCGCCTTCATTTACCAGTCTCACCTTCCCTCAGCAGAATCTGTCATGGGGTCCCTAGACTCTATGGCAGCTACAATAACACTCCTTCCGTGTGCTCGATTACATATACGAGTACTACAGTGGACTCTAGCTGTGCAATGGTCCCTGTTGAATCTTCCATTGTCACACCCGATACACCTCAGCCGAGTCTGCAGGTCATCCCTTTTTTGGTGGTTGGAATCTTCAGAATTTTTGGAGGGACGACCTTTTGCTCCACCTCCTGCCCAAACCACAGTGACCACGGACATCTCCCAGCTAGGAGGGTGGGGCCATTGTTCGGGAAGGACAGTCCAAGGCATGTGGTCCCCAATCGAGACCAGTTTGCATATGAATGTTCTGGAGATGAGGGCGGTCATTTTAGCGTTGCAGGCCCTTAATACCTTTCTACCTCTGGGAACCATTGCAATCCAGTCAGACAACATATCAGTGGTCTGGTATATCAACAAACAGGGAGGGACTAGATCGTACCCCCCCCCCCTTGTCGCGAGGCCATGAGAGTTTGGGAATGGGCGATCTCTACCGGTCATTTTCTGATAGCAACGCATATTCCGGGACAGTCCAACATTCTAGCGGACAAACTAAGCCGGACTATTCTGATGCCTTACGAGTGGTCTCTGAATCCTTCAGTTGTGGAGCAGACCTTTCTAGAGTGGGGTCGGCCTTGCTGCAATCTCTTCGCATCTCCTTCCAACGCAATGTGCAGTGAGTTCTTCGCTCTGTACCCCCCTGCCGGGGGAGTCCCCCAGAGATGCTCTAGTCCATGCTTGGCCTCCCGGTCTTCTTTATGCTTATCCTCTTGTACCCCTATTCCAAAATTTCTACAGAAAGCTGTTCGACTGGGGAGCAAAGTGATCCTCATTGCCCCAATGTGAGAGTGTTCAATCTCGCCGTTTGTTCTTACACATGGGTGTGATCGGCTCCGAGTCGGCCACTTAGCAAAGCTCTGCATCTAGGAGAAGCTCGAGACCAACCTACCTCTCACAATTCCCTCTGCCTCTACCTCAGATCTAGTTTGCCGCTGCAACCGATCGCATCGTTTTTGAAGAGCTCTGACCAAACTTTGGGAGATAAGCTAAATTCTTACCTTCTTTTTCTTGTATAATCTCATCTTTTTGGCATCTTAAGTTTAGTGTGTGTGTGTGTGGGTCTGGTCATCCTTTGGCTACTCTCTTATATATATAATATATATATATATATATATATATATATATATATATATATATATATATATATATAGTTTAGTTTACCTTAGGGCCTACCCCACCTTCTTACTGGATTAGGATTGATACTGCAGTTTTATTGCTGTGTTTGTGGACTTACATTTAAGCATTTTACAGTTTTTTTTCTGATATTGGTACAGTTTTTTTCCTCACAGGATGTCTGAAAAAGCCAAGTCGGGATTTAAGAGGTGTCAGTGTGGGCAAAAGATGTCTGTCACCGACAACCATAGCTCCTGTGTCTACTGTCTTGGCCCTCTCCATCTACAAGAAGACTCTTCTATCTGTCATTCTTTTAGTGGAAGGGTCATGACAGATAGACGCAGGAAGCTAATGGATAGAGGTCTTTTGAAGCCTGCCTTCCAAGAGGCGCTTGACAAGTCAGACCAGGCTTCTAAGTCCTCGAAGGAGTCGAAGACTTCGGAGCCCAGGTCATCGGCTCCAAGTTCTTCGTTTAAGGTTCGTTCACCGGTTCCACAGACTTCGGGGCCGAGTGTTGAACTTCTTACTGTGACCGAGCCTCGAGTCTTGGAACCGGTGTCGGAGCTTCCACCTCCTACTATATTGAGGTCTGTACTGTCCTCAGTTCCTTCGACCCGATCTTCCTGGCCTCTCTCCGACACCGACGTAGATCGTGTGGTGCAGAAGTTAATGGAGAACACGGCCCTGTCCGAGCTCATTTCAGTCTCCTCCCAATTGGTGTCGAGACTCGAAGGCCTTCCCTTATCTCCATCTGATCCTCCTCCGAGGCCTACTCAGCTTTCGGAGCCGGGGGATGTTGATCTGATGATAGTAGAGCCCTTGGTGCCGGAACCGTCCCTTCCTCGGTTGGCATCATTGACCTTGACTCCGTCGGAACCGTTGGCGGACTCGCGGAGCCGACGATCTATCCTTGGCTCCGGGACCGAGAGTCGAACCGATGTTTCGGTGCCGACTCTCCCCCTTGGTGCCTCGGCACGGATCACTTCGGCTCCGTCCTCGGGGTCGATGCCTTTGGCCTCCGCGTCGGAGATACTTCCGCGTTCTTCGGAACCGGGGGATTCCTCGGCTCGGGGTCCGGGGGCCTTTGACCTCATGAGGAAGGTATTGTCTTCTCAGACAACCACGTCAGCAGAAGCAACTTCACCCTCCCGTAAAGGTCCGTTGTCTACTTCTGCACCCACGACTACACATAAGCGTAGAGCACCAGTGTCTCAGCCACTCCCAGAGGGAGCCCCTTCTTCCTCGGAGGCCTCATCGGATGCCCCTCCCGATGACCTTCCGAGGAAAAAGTTGTGCAAGAGGAGGCACTTAGATTCTCCACAAGAATCTTTAACATCGGATGTTATGTGATCCTATCTCGCCTACATTCTGTACTGATGGGCTCAGAGCCGATCCCTCGGCTCCGACTCAGCACGCTATGCTATAGAGCGAGGCCTCTTATTGGCTGAGCTATTTCTTATCCCAGGATGCACCACCACTAATCCCCCAGATCTCGTTTGCCGCTTACAAGCTAAGACGTGGTCTCAACTTGGCTGGGCTAAGTACTAATTTATTAGACTTTTCCTGTCAGGAATTTGATCGTTTTCAACCCAAAAGCTGTTTTAACAGCTATTGTTGTGATACGTGTGTGTATTTGGTGATTTTGTTGAGAAAGTTGTTCTTTTTGTTAAGGGAAGGTTTCCCGTTTTAGTTAGAGGGGCCTTCCCCTTTTGCTGTTCTAGCGTTTATTTATGACTAGTGTTTATTTGTGGGTCAAGTACCCGTTTTAGTTAGAGGGTCTTGACCCTCTCTTTCTGTGTTTTTTCTTGTACACTGTGTTATTGTGAAAAAAAAAAAAAACTTTATAATTTGAACTTCTAGCTAGTTTCGTGTTATCTTAGATAACTGTGTTTTTCACTAGTCATGTCCAAAGAACACAAACCCTCCGGGTTTAAAAAATGCACGAGGTGTGGTTTTAAGATGTCCATAACGGACAACCACTCGTCGTTTACTGTTTAGGCGCCAAGCACCTACAAGAATCATGTAGCGTGTGTCACGCCTTCTCATCAAGGGTCCTCCAGGAGAGGAAAAACAAATTAATCCTTAAGGGATTAATCAAGCCATCCTTCGAGGAGGCTTTATCTTCCTCCTCTCCTTCAAAAGAAGAAAGCGCCGGCTCCGACCAGTCAGTTGGAACAGACTGCCAAAAACCTAGGCAGACTTCTCCATCGGCTCCACGGACTTGGAGCCGAGGCGGAACTTCTGCCTCGATGCCTCCAGCCTCGACCCCTCTGGTTTCGGAGCCGAGGACTGAGGCATCGAGAGGCGGGTCACCTTCATCGGCTCCACTGATATTGAAGCCGATGAGGGTTACCAACTCAGACTCTTCCCCTTCGGAGCCGAAGTCCTTATCGGCACCGAGGGAAATTGCCTTGAGATCTCTCTCGGAGCCGATAGTGATAGAATCCATTCGGAGCTGGTCCCCCAGTCCTTTGGAGCCGATGGAAAACCCGGTTCGGACCCGATCGGTATCGTCCAGATCATCCAAGATGTCTGATTCGGACATCGACAGGGTGCTCCTAAGACTCTTCCAGTCTCTGGTGTTCCAAAAGCTAGTTTAGGCTCCAGCCCATTCGGCTTCGGAGCCGATGGTCCACCTCCCTACTATGGTTCCTCCTCCAACAGCCTCGGCACCGTTGGAGCCGGTGCTGGTGGAACCGGTGGAGGTTTTAGGGTCGGGCCCGACCCTTACTCCGGCTCTTGGGTCGGAGTTCAGTACACGGACTTCTTCCGTCGGCCCCGGGGGGGATGCTTCGGGATTGATGTTTTCGGTCCCAAGTCTCCCTCTTGGTGCGCCGGGCGGGAGTGCCGTCTACTGTCGTGGCCACGGAGGTGGGACCCTCCCAGGATTCTGCTGGTCCCGCCTTCAGGGCTGTGAGGAGTGCGTTAGCCAAATCATCTTTGGCTACCTCCACGGTCTCCCCAGCTCCTTCCCTGCATACTGAGACTGGGTCTTTGGCAGTCCCCCTGTCTTTAGACAGCGGAGCCCCGGGGCCTGAGGTTACCCCCACTGGGGTTTCCCCCCCTCCTGGAGGTCCTTCTGAAGCCTCTTCGGAAGAACCCCCCAGGAAAAGATCGTGCAAGAGGAAGCACGTTGACTCCCCGGATGAGTCTCTTACATCAGACACTGATCTCGATGATGCAGAGGGGTCCCCTAAGTCGTCCTCGGATGATGTCTCCTTTGCAGACATCCTGGAAGCCCTTAAACAACGAGGCGGCTGGCAGTCCAAACCCCTTTCTGCTGATGAGTCGGTGTTCCTTAAGGCCTTCGGGGCTCAGCCCTCCGCCTCCTGGGTGTCTCTGCTCTTCGACGAGCTCCTGGATTTGATCTGTCGAAGGGCGTGGGAACACCCAGACTCTGTGGAACCGGTGCCTGCTCGTCCGAATAAGTTCCTCTCGGCACCCCCTGAAAAAGAGTTTCTAACTAAAGGTGTGGCTGTAGATGCTTTGGTGGTGGCATCTGCTACCCAGCAAGATGTAGCAGAGGCTTCGACGTCCGTCCATCCTCCTAATAAGGAGTCTAGGAGCATGGATCGGTACGGAAAGCGCACCCTAAGTTCAGCGGCCTTTACATTAAGGTCCTTGAACTACCTTACGCACTTTACTAGATTTCAGAGGGATCTGATTAAAGAACTATCCGATACCCTCTTGGGTAACCTGCCTGAGGTGCTGGCCCAGACGGTTGGCTCTCAGCTGGCTACATTATCGTCCATTTCAAACTCGTCCATGAGGCTCATTTCTTATGCGGCCGAAGGGGCGAGTAGAGCGGCGGGTACAGGCATTGCTCTACGGAGACAAGTCTGGCTCCGCCTGTGTCATTTCGCCCCCTTTGATGGGTCCTCCCTGTTTGGACCCAAGGTAAAGGACACACTGACCCGCTGCGAACAGGAGGGTAAGACTCTGACTGTCAGGGCACGATTTTCCACTCCCTTTTGGCCTTATCCCAAGGCTAAAAGAGGAGGGGAAAATGTGGTTCCGTAGATCTCAGAAGCCTTACCCCTCTCAGCAGGAGGATCCCCCTTCCAGAGGCAGGGGAGGGGGAAATTCTTCCGGAAGACGCCATCCCAGAGGCGGCAGAGGCCCTCGCAACACTGGAGACCGCGAGTCCTTTCGTGGCTCTTCAGCCTTTCACAGTCCCTGAGGGATTGCCCGACTGTGCAGCTCCGGAGCCAGTCGGGGGTCGTTTCTAGAAGCACCTAAAAGCCTGGGAAGGTATCACTCAGGACCGATGGGTGCTTCGAATTATCGCCGGAGGTTACACCATCCCTTTCTCTCACTCACCACCTCAGTCCAAAAGAATCCCGGACCCGCCACCCAGTCAGCGGGATACTGCAGCCTCAGAAGTTTCAAAGCTGCTGCAAAAAGGAGCCATCCAACCGGTCCCCGCAGACCAGATCGGATTAGGGACTTACTCAAGATTCTTTTTAGTGCCAAAAAAGACCGGGGACTTGAGGCCCATTTTGGACCTCAGCATTCTAAACCGTTCAGTCAGAAAGTCCAAGTTCCGAATGGTCACACTACAAACCATTCTCCCATTGCTGGAGAAAGGTGTTTGGATGTGCTCCATAGATCTCAAGGACGCTTATTACCATATCATGGTACATCAAGCGTCCAGGAGGCATCTGCGCTTCAGCCTAGGAGGCAGTCATTTTCCGTTCTGCGCGCTGCCCTTTGGTCTCACCACAGCCCCCAGGGTGTTCACCAAGTGCTTGGCAGTCGTGACTGCTCACCTGAGAAGTCTAGGATTCCAGGTGTATACGTATCTAGACGACTGGCTCCTAACTGCCACCTCCAAGCATCTACTACTGCGGAGCCTACAAGCCGCTATATCACTGGGCAGTTCCCTTGGAATCACCTTCAATTAGCCAAAGTCTGTGTTGCTGCCATCTCAACGAATAAGATTCATAGGGGTAGAGATAGACTCAAACCGAATGCGGGTCTATCTACCTACAGACAGAATACAAACCATACAGACTCAAGTTCGAGCCTTACTTCCCAGGTCCAAAGCCCCAGCCAGAATGGTCCTGCAGCTATTGGGATCCATGTCCGCCACGGTTCTTCTAGAATAGCTTCCCTGCAAGAACACGTATCTCTCCTCCTATTGTCCAAAAAGTCCCCAGCCAATCTAGTCCTGAAAGTCTTAGGGCTCATGTCAGCTTCCCTCATTGCAGTTCCCATGGGAGGCACATGAGAGTTCTCCAATGGCTTCTGTTCAGCTCAGTGGTCCTTCCAGCAATTACCACTGACACACCTCATATGGATAACAAATACCTGCAAAGCACACCTGTCTGGTGGTTACAGAATCACAATTTCATCAGCGGCCGACCCTTTGTTACCCAAACCGACAGCCACAGTGACCACGGACGCCCCTGATAGGGTGGGGGCATCTTTCAGGGCAGACAGTCCAAGGCAAATGGTCCAGCTTAGAGTACAACCTGCACATAAATGTTCTAGAGATGAGGGCAGTGTTTCTGTCCTTCAACACTTCTCCCCTTCTACCTCTAGGGACTATTGTATTCAGACGGACAATATGTCCGTAGTCTGGTACATAAACAAACAGGGAGGAACCAAGTCTTACCAGTTGTGCAGAGAGGCCATGAGAATTTGGCAATGGGCAGAGTCCATGGGTCGATTTCTAATAGCAACGCACATCCCGGGGCTATCCAACGTCATAGCGGACAGGTTGAGCAGAGCCATCCTGTTACCTCACGAGTGGTCCCTCAATCAGAAAGTGGCGGAAAGGATTTTCCATAAATGGGGCCAGCCTTGCTGCGATCTGTTTGCGTCTCCAATGAACACCAAATGCAGAAGCTACTTTGCCCTTTACCTCCAGGGATGTCCCCAGGGACGCCCTGATTCACGATTGGCCCCCGGGTCTCCTGTACGCTTTCCCTCCTATACCACTGATCCCGAAATTTCTTCAGAAAGCCAAAGACCAGGAGAGGACTATAATTCTCATTGCCCCATTCTGGCCTCGACAGATTTGGTTCCCCTTTCTCCAAGCCCGCCAAATGCAGGAGCCCTGGATTCTGGACCCAGTGCCAGATCTGCTGACTCATTCGTCAGGAGCTCCTCACCCGTCGCTTCTATCCCTCAAGTTAGCAGCCTGGCTGCTCCTCTTCCCCACTTAGCCAGGTCTGATCTTCTTTCTCCAGCAGTTCAGAACATTCTTGTCTCCTCCCATAAGGCTTCCACTACTAAAATCTATTCCAGTAAGTGGAAACGATGTGAGAGTGTTCGATCTCGCCGTTTGTTCTTACACCTGGCTTCGGAGCCGATCCTCGGCTCTGTGTCGGCCGCTTGCAAGCTCTGCATCGAGAAGAAGCTCGAGACAACCTAATACCCACAATCCCCCTCTGCCTTTACCTCAGATCTAGTTTGCCACTGCAGCGTTCGCATCACTGGGTCGAGCTCGAGCACCTAAAGATAAGATTTAAGATTTTATTCTTGTTGTTTCTGAGTAGTTTTATTCTAAACAGTTTGTTTAGTGACATAGTGTGTGTGTGTGGTAAGGTTGAGGAATTCTCGGTTCCGTTTAAGTTTATTTAAACTTATTAGAGTTTCCCTTGGGGCCTACCACCCCTTATTGGATTGACTACCGGATTGACATTTTTCCTTTTACTGGATTCAACAATTTCACCGGACTTGACTTTATTATTGGACTTGACTTCTCACTTTCTAACCATATTAAGTGTAAGATGTCTGAAAAGGCTAAATCTGGTTTCAAGCTGCTAATGTGGGCAAAAGATGTCAGTTACTGACAATCATAGTTCCTGCGTCTACTGTCTTGGCCCTCTCCATCTGCAAGAAGACTGCTCAATTTGTCATTCTTTCAGTGGGAGGGTCATGACAGATAGGCGCAGGAAACTCATGGATAGGGGTTTGTTAAGACCTACTTTTCAAGAGGCTCTGGATGCTTCAGACCAGGCATCCAAATCCTCGAAGGAATCGAAGACGTCGGAGCACAGGTCATCGGCTCCGAGCTCTTCAGCTAAAGTTAGATCACCGGTTCCACAGACTTCGGGGCTGAGTGTTCAACTGTTGTCAGTTTCCGAGCCTCGAGTCTTGGAACCGGTGACGGAGCCTCCACCGACACTGTTGAGGTCGGCTCCGCCTTCGATTCCTTCGACCCGCTCTTCCAGGCCCCTCTCTGATACTGATGTAGACCGTGGTGCAGAAGTTAATGGAGAATACGGCCTTATCCAAACTCATCTCGGTCTCCTCTCAATTGGTGTCGAGACTTGAAGGCCTTCCACTGTCTCCATCTGTTCCTCTTCCGAGACCTGTCCAGTCTTCGAGCCGGAAGAAGCTGAGCTGCTGATTGTGGAGCCCTCGGTGCCAGAACCGCCCTTTTCTCGGTCGGCTCGCTCACCTCGACTGGCCGGATCCGTACCGAGTCTCGGAGCCAAGATCCATCCTGGGTTCCGACCGAGTCGGACCGATATTTCGTTCCGACGCTCCTCTCGTGGCCTCGGCTCGATCGACTCAGTTCCATCCTCGGGTCGATGCCTTCGTGCCTGTTTCGGGATTCTTCCCATTTCTTCGAACCGAGATGCCTCGACTCGGGACCCGGGGACCTTCGATCTCATGAGGAAGGTGTTGTCTACCCAGACAACCACATCAGCAGACACAGCTTCTCCTCCCCATAAAGGTCCATTATCCTCCTCTGCACCCACGGCTACAGCTAAGCGTCGAGCACCTGTGTCTCAGCCACCCCTGGAGGGTACCCCCTCTTCCTCGGAGGCTTCTTGGATGCTCCCGAAGAAGTCCCTAGGAAAAGATTGTGTAAGAGGAGACACTTAGATTCTCCACAAGAATCTTTGACATCCGATACTGACTTGGATGAGTCAGAAGGGTCCCCAAAGTCACCTTCAGAAGATGTCTCCTTTCCTGACATCTTGGAGATCCTAAAGCAGAGAGGTGACTGGAAGTCCCTCCCCCCTTCTGAGGATGAGTCAGTCTTGCTGAAGGCATTTGGTGCTCGCCCTTCCTCCTCCTGGGTCACTCCGCCCTTCGATGAGTTAATGGAGCTGATTGCTCGAAGGGAGTGGGAGGCTCCTGACACGGTGGAGCCAGTCCCTAGGAAGCCTAATAAATATATTACTGCACCCCAGGACAAGGCTTATCTGACAAAAGGAGTTCCAGTGGACGCTATGGTGGTGGCAGCGGCCACGAAAAACGAGATGTCGGAATCTTCCTCATCTGTCCATCCCCCTAACAAAGATTCTAGGACTATGGACAGGTACGGGAAGCGCATTTTTAGTTCAGCGGCTTTTCTATGCGATCCCTGAACTATTTGACCCACTTCACACGACTACAGAGGGATCTAATCAAAGAGTTGGGAGATACCCTCCAGGGTACTACAGATGCTGCTGTCTCGGAGAAAGTTACAGCACAACTCAATACCCTTACATCCATTGTAAACTCGTCCATGAGGCTGATCTCATACGCAGTCAAGGTTCGAGTAGGGCAGCAGCTTCAGTGATTGCTCTTCGTAGACAATCCTGGATGCGCTTATGTTCATTTGGAAGCCTTCAAGTCTTCCTTTACTAACGCCCCATTTGACGGTGCCACTCTTTGGCCCCAAAGTAAAGGAGACCCTTACCCGGTGTGAGCAGGAGGGAAAGACTCTGTCTGCTGTCGGAGTCCGTTTTCCACCCCATCCAGACCGTACCCCAAAGGGCAACGCTGGGAAAATGTGGTTTCAAAACCCCAAGGTTCTTTCCCAGGCACACAGGGTGATGCCCCTCTAGAGGCAGAGGAGGAGGCAGAGGTGGAAGACGCCGCCTGGCGGCAGAGGGGTCTGCAAAATCAAGGTGACAGGGATACCCCCCCTGGAAAACCTTTCCAGCACTCCTGAGAGGAGGCCTGACTGTCCTGCTCTGGAGGCAATCGGGGGTCGCTTAGCTTTATACCCTCAGGCCTGGCAAAACATTACTACGGACAACTGGGTAAAAAGCGTTGTTACCAGAGGTTACAGAATACCATTTCTATCCAACCCCATTCCAAAGAGAAGACTCCCAGATGTGCCGCCCATCTGAGAACCAGCAGCTATAGAAATTTCAAAGCTGCTAGAAAAAAGAGTCATCCAACCAGTCCCAGTGGACCAAAGAGGATTCGGAACTTACTCAAGGTTCTTTTTAGTTCCAAAGAAGACAGGAGACTGGAGGCCCATTCTGGACCTAAGCAACCTCAATACCTTCGTCAAGAAAGAAAAGTTCCGAATGGTCACGCTTCAATCGATCCTTCCATTCTTACAGAAGGACGACTGGATGTGCTCAATAGATCTGAAGGACGCATACTACCACATCAAAATGGCCAGGGTGTCCAGAGATCATTTGCGCTTCCGGCTGGGAGCCAGTCACTTTCAGTTTCGAGCCCTGCCCTTTGGTCTGACCTCAGTCCCCAGGGTTTTCACCAAATGCATGGCAGTGGTAGCGTCTCACCTGAGACGCCTAGCATTCCAGGTGTTTCCGTATCTGGACGACTGGCTCCTTTCTGCCACCACCCAGCGTCAACTGATACAGGCCAGTGATTACACTCTACAATTTTGTGTTCACCTCGGAATTTCCCTAAATTTCGAAAAATCTTTACTACAGCCATCACAGCGTATCTTATTCATAGGAGCGGAATTGGATACGCATCAGTTAATTCTAAGGCTTCCTCCAGAAAGGATAGCTTCACTACAAAGCCACATATCTCTGCTTCTGTCATCCAGAAAATCCCCAGCAAAACTGGTACTAAAGGTTTTGGGCCTCATGGCAGCTTCTCTCATTGCGATACCATTGGGAAGACTGCACATGAGAGTTCTACAATGGCTACTGTTTGCACAATGGTCGTTCCAACAGCTACCTCTGACACACGAAATTCTGATCACAAACACATGCAAATCACACCTAGCCTGGTGGCTTCAGACTTGCAACCTTTCCAGAGGAAGACCATTTGTGCTACCCACGACAGCTACGGTGACCACGGACGCTTCCCTGATAGGGTGGGGGGGCATCTTTCAGGGACAGACAGTCCAAGGCGAATGGACCAATTTAGAGTACAATCTGCACATCAATGTTCTGGAGTTGAGGGCAGTGTTTCTAGCGTTGCAGCACTTTTCTCCCCTTCTTCCTCTAGGGACTATTGCAGTTCAGACGGACAACATGTCTGTAGTCTGGTACATAAACAAGCAAGGGGGAACCAAGTCCTATCAGCTATGCAGAGAGGCCATGAGAATCTGGCAATGGGCAGAGTCCACAGGTCGCTTTCTGATAGCAACGCACATCCCGGGGTCATCCAACGTCATAGCTGACAGGCTGAGCAGAGCAATCCTGTTGCCGCACGAGTGGTCCCTAAAACAGTCAGTTGCGAAGAAGATTTTTCGCAAGTGGGGCCAGCCTTCCTGTGATCTGTTTGCGTCTCCAATGAACGCCAAATGCAGGAGCTACTTTGCCCTATTACCCTCCAGGGAAGTCCCCAGGGACGCTTAGTTCACGATTGGCCCCGGGTCTCCTGTACGCTTTTCCTCCTTTTCCCCTGATTGCGAAGTTTCTGCAGAAAGCCAACAACCTGCAGAGGACGATCATCCTCATTGCCCCATTCTGGCCTCGTCAAATTTGGTTCCCTTTCTTCTGGCACATCGCATTCGGGGACCCTGGATCCTGGACCCAGAGCCAGATCTACTGACTCACTGCCAGGGGCTCCCCACCCTCGCTCCTGTCTCTCCATCTAGCAGCTTGGCTGCTCCCTACTTAGCCAGGTCTGATCTTCTTTCACCTGCAGTTCAGAATATACTAGTGGCTTCTCATAAAGCTTTCACTACAAAGACCTACACTAGTAAATGGAAGCGCTTTGTATTCTGGGCAAATACACAGCAATTGGACCCTGTCATAGCTCCTTTAAACAAAATCTTGGAGTTTTTAACAGAATTGTTCCACCAAGGAGCTTCTCCTGCCACTTTAAAAGTGCAATTGGCTGCCATCTCCAACTTTCATGTGGAAGAATGTGGGGCTCCTGTTATGGCCCACAGACTTTGTAAGGCCTTTTTAAAAGGGTCTTTCCATATTACACCGCCAGTTAGATCTCCTACATCCCCTTGGAATCTAAACCTTTTATTATCTAAATTGATGTTACCCCCATTTGAACCAGCCTCCTCTTGTCCATTGAAGTATTTGTCGTGGAAGACCCTCTTCTTGGTAGCCATTACATCCGCTAGGCGAGTATCTGAGCTTCAGGCTCTTTCCATTAAACACCCTTATTTGATCTTTCACTCTGACAGAGTATCTCTTCGCACTAATCCATCCTTTCTCCCCAAAGTTTGCTCTATTAATAACATTAATCAATCCATTGAATTACCCACCTTTTTCAAAAATCACTCCAATAAATTGGAGTATATGTTACACAAGTTGGATGTCCACAGACAACTTAGATTTTACTTGGATAGAACAAAAGATCACAGGAAATCTGATCAACTTTTTGTAGCCTTTGCTGATAGCAGGAAAGGTGTAGCAGTTACTAAACGAACTCTTTCCAAATGGTTAACTGATTGTATTACCTATGTTTATGATTCTTCAAATCAAGCTTTATCTGTCAAACCCAAAGGACATTCTACAAGATCAGTGTCTACATCCCTGGCTCATGCAGCTCGCCTACCATTAGACACTATTTGTGCAGCTGCTACTTGGTCTAAACCACATACATTCATCTCTCATTACAAAGTTGACAGGGTTTCTAGGGACAGGGCAACCTTTGGTTCCACTGTGCTCAAGAACGCCCTCCCGTGAGTTCCTCAGGAACATGGAGCTAGGACGCTACCCAGGTGTAAGAACAAACGGCGAGATCGAACACTCTCACATATAGAAGTTATGTCCTTACCATAACGCTCCATGTGGAGTGTTCATCTCGCTTTGTTCTTACATTCCCACCCTCCCACCCTCAGGAAGAACGTTCAGTTTGGTGCCTGGTCTGGGTTATTCTGCTTCTGCATTTGCAATTGTTGTATATATGATGTACATGTATATATATATATATATATATATATATATATATATATATATATATCTATATATATAATGTTCTTGCTTCTATGTAAATTTTGGCATGAGTGTGTTCTCTCTCTGACTGCTGGTTTGCTTGCAAACTAGATCTGAGGTAAAGGCAGAGGGGGATTGTGGGTATTAGGTTGTCTCGAGCTTCTTCTCGATGCAGAGCTTGCAAGCGGCTGACACGGAGCCGAGGATCGGCTCCGAACCCAGGTGTAAGAACAAAGGCGAGATGAACACTCCACATGGAACGTTATGGTAAGGACATAACTTCTATTTTCGTCTACTGGGCGACTACACAGCATTTGGATCCTTTAGTAGCCCCTCCTAAACAAGATTTTGGAATTCCTGTCCATTTTGTTTCACCAAGGAGCTTCTACTGCCACTTTAAAAGTTCAGTTGGCCGCTATTTCCAACTTTCACATAGGAGAAAATGGAGATCCTATTATGGCTTATAGGCTTTGTAAGGCCTTCATGAAAGGGTCCTTTCATCTCAGACCAACAGTTAGGGCACCTACAGCTCCTTGGAATCTAAATTTACTTTTGTCCCAGTTAATTTTACCACCCTTTGAACCAGCTTCTTCCTGTCCCTTAAAGTTCTTGTCCTGGAAGACTCTTTTCCTAGTAGCTATCACTTCAGCCAGATGAGTATGAGAACTTCAGGCACTTTCCATCAAACAGCCATATTTAATTTTTCACCCTGACAGGGTATCATTGCGCACCAACTCTTCCTTTCTCCCTAAGGTCTGTTCAGTTAACAACATTAATCAGTCCATTGAGCTTCCAACATTTTTCAAGAACCACTCCAACAAATTGGAATACATGTTACACAAATTGGATGTTCATAGACAACTCAGATTCTACCTGGATAGAACTAAGGACCATAGGAAAACGGACCAACTGTTTATAGCCTTTGCGGACAATAAAAAGAGCATGGCAGTGTCGAAGCGCACACTTTCTAAAAGGCTAACTGATTGTATAACCTTTGTGTATTCTGCTTCAAACCAGATTTTGTCCACCAAACCAAAGGGACATTCTACTAGGTCAGTCTCCACATCTCTGGCTCATGCGGCTCGTCTGCCATTGGACACTGTTTGTGCAGCCGCCACTTGGTCTAAACCGCATACATTCATTACTCATTATAAAGTTGATAGGACTTCCAGGGATAGAGCATCTTTTGGTTCCACTGTGCTCAGGAACGTTCTTCCATGAGTCACTCAGGGTAACGGAGCTAGGGACGCTACCCATGTGTAAGAACAAATGGCAAGATTGAACACTCTCACATAAAGAAGTTATGTCCTTACCATAACGTTCCATGTGGAGTGTTCATCTCGCCTTTGTTCTTACATCCCCACCCTCAGGTCTGGAAGAACGTACGGGTTTAGAAGTCTGGTCTGTTTGTCTCCCACTAGTGGTCTCTCTGTTGTTTCTACTGGCTTGAGCTAGTGCCCGCTCCTTATGTATACTTAGGTATCCCTGTTATGCTTGATTACCTTGGTTATTGCTGGATCTGGTATTGTTTTGCAAACTAGATTTGAGGTAGAGGCAGAGGGAATTGTGGGAGGTAGGTTGGTCTCGAGCTTCTCCTAGATGCAGAGCTTTGCTAAGCGGCCGACTCGGAGTCGAGGATCGGCTCCGACACCCATGTGTAAGAACAAAGGCGAGATGAACACTCCACATGGAACGTTATGGTAAGGACATAACTTCTTTTTTTGGCCTCACCAGGTATGGATGTTATGTGATCCTATCTCGCCTACATTCTGAATTGGCTGAGCTTACTATATCCCAGGATGCACCACTACCAGTCCCAGATCTCGTTTGCGCTAACCTGCGAGGCGTGGTCTCGAGCTGGCTGAGCTGAGTAGTTATTTTAACTAACTTTTCTGTCAGTTTTTGCTGTTTTTGCCTCAAAAAGCTGTTTTAACGGCTATTCTTCTCATTGTTGTGTGATTGGTTGGATTGTTGAAGACTTTTGGTGTGTGATTGGGTTGAGTTTGGCCCCCTTCATCTAGGGCCTTCCCTGTCAGTCAACCCTCCTATAACTTACATATAGAGCAAAAGGCTTTAAATTTTTGTAGCTCTGTTTGTTCTTACAGGGTTTTCAAAGTTCCTTGTCATTTGGCTTTTAGCGATAACTGTAGTCATCAGTAAGTCAGTGATTGCATTTTTCCTGTCAGATTACTGAAAATTTCTTCCATAAATGTCTCAGATCCTAGGCCTTCGGCTTTAAAAATGTACAAAATGTAGTTTCAAAATGTCCATCACAGGCGATCACTTTCGCTCTGTGTATTGTTTAGGTGCAAAACACTTACAGGAGTCATGCAGCGTATGTTTTTCCTCAAGGGTCCTCCAGGAGAGGAAAAATAAATTGATTCTTAAGGGTTAATTAAACCTTCTTTTGAAGAAGCCTTGGCATCCTCTCCTTCTCCGTCGGATCCGACCGCTAAGAGACATAGGCAGGCCTCGAATGGCTGGGGCATCGAGGCGCGGATCATCCGGCTCCACTGGTCTCGGGCCGACAAAGTGCGCCCGGCTCGACATTCTCCTCGGCGAAGTCCACCTCGCACCGATGGAATCTGGTGTGTGTATTCCTTCGGCCGATAGTCATTGAGTCACCGGTCCCCTAGTCCTTTGGGGCCGTTGGAGAGGCCTTCTCGAACCCGTTCTGTTTCCTCTCGGTCTTGAGGATGTCAGATTCTGATATAGACAGGGTGCTCCAAAGACTGTTCCAGTCCCCAGTCTTCCAAAATTTGTTTCGTTCCCGACCCTGGCTTGGGAGGCCGCCGACCTAAACCCATTGCCATTCCTCCTCCGACTGCCCGGCTCCGCGGAGCAGGTGCTGTTGGAGCGGTGGAGATCTTAGGTCGGCTCGACCGACCCTTCAACCCGAGTTTGGTACGCGCGATTCTTCGGCTGGACCCGGGGTGATGTTTCGGGACTATGCTTTTTCCCGAGCCTCGGTGCTCCGGGAGCGCATCTCGGCCATCATGGCTCGGGGACGGACACTCCCAGGATTCTGGGGGTCCGGCTTCCGCGAAGCCATGAAGTCCTCTTGTCATCTCGCACCTTGGAGACTGGGTCTTTGGCAGTCCCCTGTCCGTAGTCAGCGGAGCCCGGGGCCTGAGGTTACCCCATTGGGGGTTCCCTCCTCCTGAGGGTTCTTGAGTTGTCTTGGAGGAACCCCCAAGGAAGAGATCGTGCAAGAGGAAGCACGTGGACTCCCCAGTCTATTACATCAGACACTGATCTTGATGATGCAGAGGGGTCCTCGGATGATGTCTCATTTGCAGACATCTTAGAGATCCTCAAACAGCGACGAGGCGGATATCCAAACCCCCTCTGCTGATGAGTCAGTGCTCCTCAAGGCCTTTGGGGCTCAGCCCTCCGCCTCCTGGGTGTCTCCGCCCTTGACGAGCTTCTGGATTTAGTTTGTCGGCGGCAACAGAAACCAGATAATGGGCAGAACCAGTCCTTCTCGTCCAAATAAATTTTTGTCTGCTCCCCGAGGTTCCTCACTAAAGGCGTGGCTGTAGATGCCATGGTGGTGGCATCTGCTACACAACAGGGCGTGGCAGAGGCTTCGTCCATCCATCCTCCTAATAAGGAGTCTAGGAGTATGGACAGGTACAGGAAGCACCCTGACTTCAGCGGCCTTTACTTTAAGGTCTCTGAATTATTTGGCACATTTACCAGGCTTCAGAGGATCTGGTCAAGGAGTTGTCAGATTCCTCTCTCGGGTAACTACCTGAGCAGCTAGCCCAGTCGGTTAGCTCTCAGTTGGCTATCCTTACGTCAATTTCTAACTTCGTCCATGAGGCTCATTTCCTATCGCGGCCGAAGAGAGGTAAGCGGCACAGGCGTGGCTCTCGGAGACAAGCCTGGCTCGCTTGTGTCAGTTCTTGAGAGAGCCTTCAAGTCTTCCTTCGCCCGGCTCCTTTGATGGGTCCTCCTTGTTTGGACCCAAGGTTAAAGAAAACTTTATCTGCCGTAGCAAGAGGGAAAAACTTCCTCCGCGTGCCTTACCCTTAGGGGGAGGGGGAAAAGTAAGTTCCTAAGGCCAGTAAGTTTTTCTCCCAACAGCAGGAAGATTCCCCTTCCAGAGGCAGAGGGCGGAAATTTTTCAGGAGACGCCGTCCCAGAGGCGCGCAGAGGGCCCCGCAGTTCTGGAGACCTTGGAGTCCTTTCTGGGCTCTTCAGCCTCCCACACGTCATGAGGGATTGCCCGGCTGTGCTGCTCCGAGCCAGTCGGGTGTCGTTTGCCAAGCACCGTCAATCACTCAGGACAGATGGGTGCTTGGATCATTGCGGAGGTTACACCATCCCATTCACATACTGCCCCCACCATCCAAAAGAATCCCGGACCCACCACCCAGTCAAAGGGAAATGGCAGCCGCAGAAGCTTTAAAGCTGCTAGAAAAGGAGTCATGTCCCCACAGACCAGATCGGATCAGGAAGTACTCCAGGTTCTTTTAGTGCCAAAAGACAGGGGACCTGAGACCAATATTGGATCTCAGCAGACTGAACCAATCCGTCCACATCCAAATTCCATTCTCCCATTGTTGGAGAAGGATGTTTGGATGTGCATAGACCTCAAGGCGCCTATTATCACATACAGGAGGTATCTGCGCTACAGCCTGGGAGTCAGTCATTACGAATTTTGCGCTCTGCCCTTTGGTCTCACCACAGCCCCCAGGGTGTTCACCAAGTGTTTGGCAGTAGTGAAGGCGCACCTAGGAAGTGTTGTATTCCAAGTGTGTCCCTATCTGGACGACTGGCTCCTGACTGCCACCACCAGGCATCTACTAATGGACAACCTCAAAGCCACCATCTCCTGGGTATTACCTGGGGATTACAGTCAATTGGTCAAAGTCAGTCTTGCTGCCCTCTCAACGTATAAAGTTCATAGGAGCAGAGATAGACTCAAGATTGATGCGCCGCTTTCTTCCTGCCGAAAGGATCCAAACTTATAGGGCCAAGTTCAAGCTCTGATCTCGAGATCCAAAGCCCCAGCCAGGATGGTTCTACAAGTTTTAGGCTCAATGTCTGCCACGGTTCTTTTAGTTCCTCTGGCAAGATTGCACATGAGGATTCTTCAGTGGCTATTGTCAACTCAATGGTCCTTTCAGGATCTTCCGTCAAATCATCACATCATGATTACGGAAATATGCAAAAGGGACCTTCGCTGGTGGCTTCAGACATCCAATTTGGATCCCTTTGTTCTTCCTCTCCAGTGGTTACCCTGACGACAGATGCCTCCCAGATAGGGTGGGGGCATTCTCTGGGCAGGCTAGTTCAGGGTCCTGGCTTCCAGACGAAGCTCTTCTCCACATCAACGTGTTGGAGATGAGGGCTGTACTTCTATCCCTACAGGCCTTACACAAGTTTCTTCCTCAGGGCATCATCGCCATCCACACAGACAACATGTCGGTGGTCTGGTATCTGAACAAACAAGGAGGGACCAGATCGTACCCTTTGCAGAGAGGCCATGAGAGTGTGGGAATGGGCTGTAGCTACCAACCGCTTCTTGGTAGCGGCCACATCCCGGAAGGTCAAATATATTGGCAGACAAATTGAGCAGGACAATTCTCTCTCCTCACAGTGGTCTCTAAACCACACAGTAGCAGCTCAGGTTTTCAGGAGATGGGGACGCCTTGGGTACTCTGCCCTTTTGCATCCACTAAACACCAAGTGCCAAAGGTTCTTCTCCTTGATCCCACATCAGGGAGTACCAGCTATGGATGCTCTAGCACAACCTTGGCCAACAGGGCTACTTTATGCCTTTCCTCCAATTCCACTTCTCCCCAAAGTTATTCAAAAGCTTCTCAATTGGGGTCCTCAATGATACTGATTGCCCCATACTGGCCTCGTCAGGTATGTTCCTTACCTGAAGAAGCATGCGGTGGACGATCCGTGGACTCTAGACCTAATTCGGACTTGCTAATCCATCAGTCGACATCGCATCAGTCCCTTCAATCTTTGAAATTGACAGCTTGGCTCCTCCACTTCGACTTTAGTCAGAAGGCACACACTAGACCGGAAGTTGTTCACATTTTATCTTCGCCCACAAACCCACCACTAACAAATTGTACCTCAGTAAGTGGAAGAGGTTTGCTATCTGGCTCAACTCAAGGGCTTAGACCCTATCACTGCTCCTGTCCCAGAGGTTTTGAAATTCTTAACATCCCTGTTTAATCAAGGATCTTCTGTCTCAACTATTAAAGTCCAACTAGGCTATCTCTAAATTCCACGAATCCATGGATCCTCCTTTGATGAGCAGCAGACTATGCAAAACTTTCATTAAAGGTGCGAGCCTATTAAGTCCCCCAATTTTTCATCCTGCACCTCCCTGGTATCTTTATTTGGTGCTTGGCATTAACATCTTCCCCCTTCGAACCGGCTGCTACATGTGAGTTAAAATATCTGTCTTGGAAAACTGCCTTCTTAGTTGCAATTACTTCTGCAAGAAGAGTTTCAGAGCTTCAAGCCCTGTCTATTAAGCCACCGTACTTGATTTTCCACAAGGATAGAGTATCACTTAGGCCTAATCCATCCTTTGTCCCAAAGGTCTGTTCTAGTTTCTGTCTCCAACAATCTCTAGAGCTACCAGTTTTCTTCCCAAAATTCTCCAATGAAGCAGAATACACTCTCCATAAATTGGATGTTCAGGCAATTACGCTTCTATTTAGACAGGAATCAGCAACTTCGTAAGTCAGACCAGTTGTTTGTGTCCTTCTCAGATAATAAATTGGGCCAAACCATCACAAAAGCTACTATCTCCAAATGGATCAGAGATTATAACTCAGGCTTATTCTTCTTGAATAAGCAACTTACAACATCTATCAAAGCTCATTCTACCAGAGCTATGGCTACTTCTATAGCTTTTCATTCCAAGCTCGCTATATCGGAAATTTGTGCTGCGGCTACTTGGTCCAATCCGCACACTTTCATTTCCCACTACAAATTGGATGTGGCATCTAAAGGACGAGCTTCATTTGGTTCCACGGTACTCAGGAGTGTTTTCCAGTGAGCCACCCAGGATTCAGGTGCTAGGGACGCTGTCCCATCAGTCAGAATGTAGGCGAGATGGATCCCAAACATCTGAAGTTATGGTGAGTACATAACTAAAAGTTTCCCTTCCTTTGGTCTCATCTTCTAGGTCTGTCCTGGATCTTGGATCCCATTCAGGTTCCATTTCGCAGCCCTCGTGGGTCTCTTATCCAAATCTGGACAGTCTGAGACTCACAGCTTGGCTGCTCCAGTTCCCTTAATTGCTAGGACTCCTGGATTGTCTTCTTCAGTCAGATCTATTCTGGCGGCAGCTCATAAGTAGTCCATCAGGAAGATTTATCTTAGTAAATGAAAGCGTTTTTCCTTTTGGGCTTTTCAAAGGAGTTTAGACCCGTTCACGGCTCCCGTTCCAGCTATTCTTGATTTTCTGGCAGATATTTTTCAACAGGGGCTAGCTGGTCTACAGTCAAGGTTCAACTAGCTGCCATTTCTCATTTTCATGTGGGCGAGAATTCTGCTTCTTTAGCCTCTTCCAGATTGTGTAAAGCTTTTATCAAAGGTACTTTTCTTTTACGTCCTCCGGTCAAAGATCCCATTCCCTCGTGGGACCTTACTATGGTACTTCAAGCGTTGGTTGCTCCTCCATTTGAACCTGCAGCAACCACAGATCTTAAGTTTTTGTCTTGAAAAT